>NC_038246.2:38477522-38784602 GCF_000004515.6 Glycine max
TGATTCTAATTAAAGTTCTCGAAAATTAGTATAGTTTAACTTTCAATTAAATGATATGTACATAAATCTTAATTATTGGATTTAAGGTTAAAATATAATTTTTGTTTACTTATTTTACTCAATCCGTAATTTCAGTCTTCCTATAAAAATTAAATGCATTCATTCTACTTATTTTTCAAAATCAATAATTTTTGTTCAACCCTCCATCATCAAGACGTTGACGGGTAATGAAAAAAATGTTGACCACTAAATAGCTACGTGACATTACGGATTTTTGGGTAATTTAAAGAGGCTTTTCAAATAATTAATACTACTTAGGCCTTGGCTCAAAAAAATAAACACTATCTGGACCTAAATATAAGATAAAATTATCAATTTTTATGTTAATAAAAAAAGTTAGTTAGGTCAATATCATTTAATCATACAAATTACATTTAAGAAATAATATTTTTTTCCTACAGTGTTATTCATTAAAATTCAATATAAAAAATAAAAAAGAATAATTAGAAATAGAATTTCAATTAATTAAAGGATATTTTTCAGACAATATCATCAAATAGGATAAAGTAGTTAAAATTGTTCATATTTGAGTCTTTTTTGTTGCTTATGATTGAGCATGAAGGAGTAGTTTTAATTAAATTCTTATTAAGTTAAATGCTCTACTAATCAATTTAAATAAACCATGTAAAAAATAAGCTTAACTATTCATTTTGTCAAGTAGTTTGTAAAAAATTTAACTTTTAATCCGTATACTTTAAAATAATATCTTTTAAGTTTATTAAAAGTGATATGAATATGAAGTAAAAAAAATTAAAAAATATATACATACATAAATGTGGAGACTAAAATGGATATTTTTAAGAATAAGGACTAAATAATTAATTAAATATAAACTTAAATAACCTTTTGGTTTCTAAAAAATGAGATATTTTTAATTTTATTCTCTAAAGAATTTTGTAGTCCTTATAATTAGTCTCTATTATGAACCTAATTCATAATATTTTAAATAGATGATGATTTAAAAATATTGTTTATTAGTAGAAATTACATGTCAAATTTCTTGACAACGCAAGACAATAATAAACAACCAATATTATTATTGTCTAAGTCATCAATTAACATTGTTATTTAATAATATAGATTAAATTATTGTTTTTTATAAAGATTAAAATGAAAACAAAATTATTTAAAAGACTAAAATTCAATGCTTGTAAAATCAGAACAGTGATTCAGCCAGTGAAGATACTAGTTGAAGGTTTTAAAAATCATGCTAGAATAAGAACCCTAGATAGAATTTTAACATCTATATAAGAATAACAATTTTTATAATTTGGAATTCAGCATTACCGGATTACCCGGTCACTAGTCCCTTCCCACGACAACACCCACAGTCCTATTTCCACACCCATCGAAATCGTTAAAGCAGCACAGTCACTCTCTAAATCGTTCAACCTCACACCCACTCCTCCGATATTCTTTTCTGCTTTAATCTTCGCTCTGTTTTCGGGGGTCAGATCTTAATGCCGAAGGCTTCGTATTCTGTTTGAATTTTGTTATCTATTGGGAGTGGAGTAGTATTTGAGATCGAGCGTAAAATATATAAAAATAATAAAAGAAGCAAAGGCGATGTTTTTGTTTGATTGGTTTTATGGGATTCTGGCATCGCTTGGGTTGTGGCAGAAGGAGGCCAAGATCTTATTCTTAGGTCTCGATAATGCCGGAAAGACCACCTTGCTTCACATGCTCAAAGACGAGGTTTCCCTTTTCCGCTTAAGCCCTGAATCGCTTTAAATTTACTGGGAATGTTATTCTTTTAGTTAGAATCCTTTTGTACAATTTAAATATTATTACGAGATTCAGTGTTTCAAAGAAGGGTTGCATGGCTAATTGTCTCTCTATATATCCTCTGCATGTTTTTAAATCTCGGTTGTGTTGTGATTAGCAATATTGTGGAAAATTGTGGCCGTGGACCACAATTTAAAGTCAATCCTGTGTATTTGCTGATGCAGTTGAGGAAGCCTCAAAAACTGCAATATTGTGCTCAAGGTTTTAAAAAAATCATCTGCAACCGCCATTGCAGCCTCAGTGTCATGGTTTTTGGGGTCTTTATGATTAAGTTTCAACCATCTGATTGCATTTGTATGCAATTTTCCGTAATATCAAGGATCACAACCATGACCACAATTGATTGCGCTGCAATTGTAGTTGTGGTCTACAATTTAAAACCAATTATCTGTATTGACATGTTTTGGTCTAATGTTTGTTTTTTTTTTGGTCATCTAACATCAATTTTTTTCTTTAAATGTGTTTTTCTCAACAATTATTTTCTGGTTTTAGCAAGCTTAACAAATTGATTTCACATATGTACTTTGTAATGTCTACCTTCCTGACATTATCATAGTTTATTGGGGCTAAAATATGCGCCTGGTTATTGGTATTTTTTTAAATGAGAATTGGTTTGGCAGAGACTAGTTCAGCATCAGCCTACACAGTATCCAACATCAGAGGAGTTGAGTATTGGGAGGATCAAGTTTAAAGCTTTTGATCTCGGGGGTCACCAGATTGCACGAAGAGTCTGGAAAGATTACTATGCTAAGGTCTTTCTCTCTTGTCCCTCTCCTAACACATACACACATTTGTGCATATTTTTATACCTGATTGCACCCCAACAGTTGACTTCTCAACTCTGTTTTACACCTGCAAACATCACTTGATGGAACTTGGCTATATACCTATAAGATTTGTCTGGAATTTAGGATTAAATCTTACTCCTCAATCTGATATGGTTTTAGACTTTTGGTCTACATGCTAATATTAATGTGTGGTTTGACTTGGAATATGTTTATTTGTCGTTCTAGCTGTTAACAAGGATAAAGTTTTCTTTCTATACTCATTACTGAACTTGCGCTGTAATGATCAAGTTGCCAAGAATACTCATGTGTTGAATATTACTATATTAGGACTATTGTCTAATTTATGTGACTAGAGCTTAGTTAAAGGATTGATGCCTTCATAATCCCAGCAAAATGGTTATCGTTTGTCTGATTCATGGGAGGCAGAAATTATACATGGAAATTCGCTGATAGCACCTTTTCTCATTAGAGTGTTGCTAATTGTATGTTATCAGACATATCTGCTGCTGATACAACTTTTTCCTATGGGGTGTCTCGTTGAGCATAATATATACATAAACCAAGGGATATACTCTTGCCTTCATAATTCTTGCTACTGATGCTCTAGTTGAGCATAATATATACATAAATCAAGGGATATACACATGCCTTCATAATTCTTGCTGCCAATGCTCTAATAGTATACCTCAGGGAGGGGGGGGAGAATGATTCTCTGAACAAATATAGCCCTCTTAGAGGTTGCTTTCCTTTTTTTTGGTTTTTTAGCTGTTGCTTGCATTATTATTCTCAAGCATTAAGCAATGCCTGGACTTTGGTATGCGCATCATGGCTTTTAAGAAGTTAAATGAATATTTTGACTGAGGACTTCTTGCTGGAGGTTTATTACATACTCACCTATGTTACTTTTAGAGAATTTAGAGCAAGGCATCATCCTTCTTTGGTGCAGGTAGATGCAGTGGTCTACTTGGTAGATTCATATGACAAGGAACGATTTGCCGAGTCTAAAAAAGAGTTAGATGCTCTGCTCTCTGATGAGTCTTTGACTACTGTCCCTTTCCTTATCCTTGGAAACAAGATAGATATTCCATATGCTGCCTCAGAAGAAGAGTTGCGTTACCATTTGGGCCTGACCAATTTCACTACGGGCAAGGGAAATGTAAATTTGTCAGATTCTAATGTCCGTCCTATGGAGGTTTTCATGTGCAGTATTGTGAAGAAAATGGGTTACGGAGATGGTTTCAAATGGCTCTCTCAGTACATCAAATAAATAGTCCATGTAGTAAGAGATGGCTTGGTATCCTGTTTCTAGACGCTTATTCCTATAGTTATGCTATAGAAATGTTGTTAGTACAAATTGCTGTTAAACATTTTTTTTTAGTACAAAAAATTGTTTAAAGAATATTTTATTAAAAGAAAATGACACTTATCCCTTTCTTTCACCTGTCCATTATATGCCGTGCAAATGTTAGTTATTTCTGGTGATCGTTTATCTTTGCTCCATAAGAGAAAGAGAGGGCTATAATATATACTTAAGGACTCTTCTCTCTATATCCATGCTTGGAAAACAAACATTTTCTTCTTGCTGGCTTTTGGCTTATTAAACAATATTTCACCTCTATTTTTAAACATTAGCTTCTCCCTAACCCTCCCACTTTCAAATATTTACACACCATTCACCATTGTGTTGTAAATCTACAAACTCCTACGATGTAGGCATGTAGCTAGCTACTAGCCAGAACTGCGGAGTCTAAAATGTTTATCTATCTAATCGGTATCCCACTTGCTATTGAATTTTCACCCTTTTTAATCATATTTGGGTTGCAATTCTTGTGGTGAAAAAGAAAAAGAAATATATTTTATTTGATTAATTCAATAAATTTATTTTTAACTAACATTTGAAACTCAATCTAAATATTAATTTTAATATTAATTTTTTAAAAATATATTTTTTCGAATATAGTTTCTTTAAAATTCATTTTTAATCACTATCTTTTGTATGTGAATTATGAACTAGATGTGAGTTACAATACCACAGGCTTTGCAGCCGATACCACTGTTATAAAGAGTATAATCCTATGTCAATTACACATCCATGGTATTTTGACTATTTTTCCCTCAAAATTGAGGAATGGTAATTTTGACAACAAAAGTGTCAAATTTTAAGAAATATTAACTTGTTTAATCTTATGAAATTTGCTCCAATGTCAAATAAATAATAACCTTTCAATCATCTTTTTATAATTAGAAATATAAATACAAATTCATTCTCGAGGAAACAAAAGATGATTGTTCAATTCATTTTCACTTGTAGTACTAATATGACATAATTTACAGATCCACTCTTGCTTGGATTTCTTTGGCATGACTAGTGGAGAAATGTCGTTGTCATCAAGTGTAAGAGATGACATCACTTTGCGCTTTGTACCATAAGGAGGAACACCTGACTTAGCCTACAATGGGATAAACAATATAATATAAGCTCAACGACCAATTAAAGAGTTTCAGTATTCCCTATATATTGACTCTATCTTCTCTTTAGGATGTTGGTGTATGAATAAGATATATATAAATATTATGATTGTTTAACATTGCCAGTAAAATTACAATAGTGAAAGTATGTTATGAGGATAATGTATTGTTGACTAGTGTTTAACCAAATAAATAAGATACAAGTATACTAACCAATATGGAGACTTTATTATCATTGTTTGTTATTATTGGGATTGTGGCACACCAAATACGTTAATGTTATTATCTCGATTGCATAATATTAGATTGGAAGACATTCAAACATGTTCTCGAAATCAGATTTCTAATGGGATTCCCAATGCAGTCTCTTATGTCATTTTTTTCCTAACTTCTTCCTCCAACTTTTGTCATCATGCCAATGCCATCTCTCTTGTGAATATCTGTCTCCTAATTTTCTCCTTCTCCAATTCTCATTGCATTTGCTTTTCCTCCAAATATCGTTATAATGCTTCGTTGACATTGATTGACACCAATGTTGGGAAAACATTAGGTGTCAGAACATTGCAAGGAAAAATCCTTAACGCAAACCCAGACCCTACAAATGAACTAATGTTAGAAAAACCTTGTATTTTTAAACAATGGGTCTCTTGAAAGGAACTGAAAAAGTGAGTGTTACCTTCCAATGAGTTTTCAGATACATAGGTGACAGTGGAAAGAGGACATGTTGTTGGTGATAATGTCCTTTGATTTTGGTCAGCATGAAATTTGAACTCCAAGAAAAGAGTTTGATTGTTAAACAAAGGAAAAAGCTTGGAGAAAGAAAAACAATGCCTATGGAAATGAGAGATGATGTGTGTGAGTGTGTGTGCATTATTGAGTTTGATAGTGGGATTAAATAGATGTGGTAGTGTTTATTGTTTGTGATGTGTGTCATGGTCAAATCTTGAGAATGAGACTAGAGTAAAGGAATTGCCTTATGTGTTTCTTTCTAAACTATGGAGATTTTGACTAAGCATTTCTCTCTTTAGTCAAACTTCATAAAAAAATAATTTCACTTTGAAAAAAATGATAAAAATGAATAAATATTTATTGTGTTAAAATTTTGAAATATTGTTTCAAGTTTTAAGCATTAAATATTTATTGACTACACATATTTGATAATATTAAAAATATAATTTTAATTTAATAACTAGTATTTTGACTCGTGGGTAAAATTATAATTTATATTTATAGTAAACAATTAACTGTAATATAATATTACTTTTAATTATTGATTTTTCGAAAAATTATTAATTAATATATAGATATAAAAGAGAGAAAGATAAAAATGAATACTAGTTTGAGATAATTATTTATGAAAAAAATACTTGTGTGAAATCAAATAATATTTCACATGGAACTATCAATATTAATTAATTACTTATTAATAAAATATTTTATTATAAATATATAAATTAGTTAAAAGCATTTAAAATTTTCCATTTAATCTTTTACTTTTAACTCTAACAACTTATTAGCAATTTCTTATTTAATTTTTCTAATCAATTAAATATATTTTATTTTTTAATTAAATGTATTTTAAACATAATATTGAATATAAATGTTGACAAATATATGACATAAGCAAAGGAATTTAAAATCTTGATTACTAAATGAGGGAATCACTTTAATGTTTTTTTTTCTTATGTTTCATATCAAGAATAACATTAATATCAACAAGGTATACGACATGATTGGTAAGCCCATGGTTAGGGATTCAATCTTTGATCTGAGTATTGGTAGAGGTCAATTTCTTTATTGAATCTTAACATTTTGAGAAATTAATCCTTGTCACTCAGTCGAGGATATTAGATTTCACCCAAAAATAAACATTAAAAATACCATTAATAATTTATTGTAGTTGATTATTTTTATAATTTTTATTGGAAACAATGTTAAGAATGAATTGGTAAAATATTAAATATAATTTCTTAAGGAAAATTGATTTTCATTCATTGGCTATTATTTTAAAGATAATTGTAAACAAAATCATGAATAAAATTTATATATTTAAACTGAAGAGATATGTAAAATAAGAAGGTGAGACTTTATTTTACTCAAAAAAGAAAGTGAGACTCTATTCATCATTAGACTGATTTAAAGTATTTTCAAATATAATTTGCATAAATTGACTTTAAATATGTCTTTGGTTTTTGACTTACATATTTTTACTTTAAATAAGTTAAATTTAAAAATTCTTGAAAATCTATTTAATATCAGGTGGAATTCGTGCGATGCATAAATCATACATTCAACTTTGATAATATTTTTTTTACTTATTTTTATTTTCTAAAAAACTATAAAGGTGAAAAAGGAGATTGGTAGTTTAGTCCAAAGACTTAAGTTCTTTTTTAAGGAATGAAAGTTGAATATTTTTATAAGTCGATCATAATAAATAAATAATAAACATTGATTAGTAGTTTGTATATGTATCAGAAAATGATTTAGTGAAATTAAACTCTGATATTTATTATTATTGTTTCTCGCAACACTTTTTCAATCTAGATCCTTGAGAATAAAAAACTTTTTTTATTAGTTTTATTTTCATGTTTTCATCTTTATCTTTGATTTTAACCATTGTTATTTTAAGTTCATTTTATATTTTATCTAATAAATAAAAAGTATGTAAATTATATTATACTAGTCCTTTGAAAAAATGATATTTAAAATTTTCATTTTATACTACTCATGTGATTTGATATACTTGTGAAACATATAACAATATCACCCAAAAATAAAATTATTTAGAAATTAACTTAGTTCAGAGTCCCTTATTCTATTCTTTAGGGTGTATAAGTTGAGACAACTTAATATATATATATATATATATATATATATATATATAATGAATTTTTTTTCTTTTGTAAGTCATGCATAATGTTCTTTTTATTTAAACTGCTATAATGATATGTTAATGAATTGTTTACTCAGTCAAAAAATGAATTGCTTACTCTTTTTTTTAGGAAAAGGAATTGTTTACTTTTAAGTTATTATATATTCAATTCCAAGTTTTTTTCCTAATATTTTCTTTTCTAGCCAAGTCTTTGTGTTACGGTCCAATTCATATTGGCAGGTCCAAAAGAATTGTTATTACTCTCTGTTATTAAATATAGGAAATAATAATAAGAAAGATGCTCTAGAATGAGTTTGTTGGCATTATTAGGAATATGTTTCGGCTTGCTGATTAGTGTGCGTGTGTAGCAGCTAGGTGTCGAATATATAACCATTGTAATGCATTGGAAAATCAGAAAATGAAGGAATTCAGTTTAAATATCTATTTCTTCTCTCTTCCTAATCTTTATCGAGTTCTCTCTTACTGGAAAAAGGTCTTGTATTACTTTGTTTTCGTGAAAAGTTTAATATCGGATTTGTTGGACATGTATACATTTTCTATTTTTCTTGTGATTTTCATAATAATAAAAAAAAAATTATAATTTTGATTTTAATTTTCAAATTCATGATTTTAAAACATTTGATTTCCTAATTTTACAAATGATCGATTTTAGTTTATTTATTAGATTATTAAATATAAATTATGATTAAAAAAGAATTTAATTATAAATTAATTAAAAATTATTCCTTAATAATTTCAAACATACCGTTGTTAATTTTGCAATTATGATTTTACTTACTAGACCTATAATGTATTTAATATATATTATAGATAAGTGGAAAACATCAATGTGGGGATGTAGCTCAGATGGTAGAGCGCTCGCTTAGCATGCGAGAGGTACGGGGATCGATACCCCGCATCTCCAGAATCTATATTTTTTTTGGTTTTTATCTCTGTTCATTTTTTCTTGTGAGTTGTGACTTTCTTGAATCCGGTTACGGAATCTTCTTTTAGAAATACCTAGCTGACGAAAATATGGCAAATCCATTCTCCGATATAACCTAAGTTCTAAAAGTCACACACTCCAAAAGTGAGATGGATTGAAAGCTCGAGTTGGTAACTAAATAATAATAATCTAATGCATTGCTTTCACTTTTGTATCGGTCAATTTGTCTGCACCTACTACAGGTATAAACTGGTGCTATTTGTTAACCAAACCACTGATTCACTTTCTTTTTTTTTCCATTATTAGATTTTTGTGTGGTGGCCTACTATATTCAACTTGTCTTGATCATAAAATCACAAAAGTTGAGTAATCAATCCCCTACGTCATCTCATTCATATAAGATTCCCCCCATGTACTCAACTGTGTTTCACACGAGTATAGTCATGGCATTTGCACTCATGCTAAAGGGAAATTTCAGCATCCTTGTTATACTTTCAATTTCTTTGTTTTGCTTTTACTCAGGTTATGATTATATCGTATCTATGGCTTCAACTAAGTTTTCTTTTTAACCATTTATTCTATGCACTACGGATCCTAATTTATACAATTTTGTGGCATATATATGTATGCCTGAAAAAATGAACAGAGGCTGCTGAGGGTGATTTGCAAGGACAAAACATGCTAAAGGCTCTATCGTGCTTTGACAATAAACTCGTGAGTAACAAATATTTGATGGCATTTGTTGGAAGCTAGCATGTGACTTCACGTTAACAATATGTTTTTTTCCCTCTTGAATGAAAGATTATTAATTATTTTCCACTTTCACTATCATATACAACACGAACTCAATCTATGTTTGGTCATCATCAATCTCGCTTCCTTTCTGACATATTCTTTTACCATTTCATTTGGCTTTTTTTGAATTTTTCCCAGATTTATGTTGGGTGTGATGAAGCATATAGATTAAACCCATCTGGGAATATTAACATACCACCGGTGGCCACTGATTTTTTCTGTAGTGGACCGTGCCTAACTGAAACACAGCTAGTGCTGAATTGCATTGATAACATACTATCCAATTTCATATTCTACAACAAGGCAACTTTACAACAAATGAGATATGCACTAAATGCTGGCTGCAGCTACTCAAGACAAAGAGGTCAGGATGCTAGTTACTTTCCACGGACACATATATATTAACTTGAACTTCTCTTTTTCAATGTTCTTATAAATTTTGCTGCTTTAACAAACATGTAAGCTATGTGTAGGGAACTTCAATTTGGCAGAGTATATCGG
This sequence comes from Glycine max, assembly GCF_000004515.6. NCBI lineage: Eukaryota > Viridiplantae > Streptophyta > Magnoliopsida > Fabales > Fabaceae > Glycine > Glycine max. The sequence continues at coordinate 38,487,739 of NC_038246.2, forward strand.
AGGAGAGACAAATAATGCTCCCAAGTTATCAATCGACAATCTCTTCATCCTGGCAGTAGCAGCAGTTTATGCAATGTGATTTGAGGTATTAGCCGCAACTAACAGATGCTCAATGGACTTCATTATATTTTAAACCGGATAGTGATAGCTTCCTACTTTATTGTAACGTTCATGACAGTTGTCTTAATGTACTTCCTATTTACAGTTAGTATAATTATTTATGGCTCTACGAAATATATCAACATATTACAAAATGAACGCACAAAGACAGAAAGACACAAAAACGGTAGTTATAATGTATAAAAATTATTTTACATATTACTCATTTGGAATAATACAAAAAAAAAAAAAAAAAATCAGGCTTCGGATTCAGTTGAAACTACATGGATTCTCCTTTATATAAAAACCACCAAAATTAAATCTGCAAATATGGATTACCTAATCTAAAAGGCATGATAAAGTATCCAGCGTGCTCTTGAACCAATCAGTACATCCAACTAAGAGTTTGACATATCTAAATAATTGGTTCCTTTATAATTCAAAGCCGTGGTGGTGAAATGTCAAAATTGTCTGGAGTTGGGACTTGATCAGTGAGATTGGTGGCATTCTCCAATCTTCATGGTACTACGTTTTTGTGTAAGTTAACATCATGCATGCATGCATGCATTAAATTAAAAAAGGGAACTCCTTTAGTTTGTGTCAACCAAAAGACAGCTATTTCTCGCAAGTTGCCACTATCCAGTTGCACTCTGCCCTGGAACTTTCTTGACACCGCCTCCCCTCATCAAAACCCTAACTTTCTCAACTTCATCCCACCTCCCTTCTTCAGCATAAACATTGGACAACAACACATAATTCCCCGAATTCCATGGTTCAAGACGAACGAGCTCCTTAGCCGCATTTTCTGCAATTTCCCTGTCACCATAAGTCCGACAAGCACTAAGCAACGCACCCCACAAGGCCGCAGTTGGCTTCAATGGCATGCTTGTAATCAAATCACGAGCTTCCCTCACGTGCCCACAACGCCCAAGCAAGTCAACAACACACCCATAATGCTCCAGCTTAGGTGAAACCTTAAACTTGACACTCATAGAAGCAAATAAGTCACGCCCTCTATCCACCAAACCCACATGAGCACAACACGCTAAAACCCCCACAAAAGTGGAATCATTAGGTTCAAAGCCTCCATGCACCATCTCCTCAAACAAGTTAACCCCAACTTCACCCTCACCGTTATACGCCAAACCCGATATCATGGCATTCCATGAAACAACGTTTTTACTTGCCATGTCGTTGAAAATGCTCCACGCGGCTTGCAAGTTGCCACATTTGCAATAGAAATCCACGAGCGAGTTCCCCACGTTAATAGTGTCTTGTAGGAACCCCTTGGAATTTGCATAGGAATGGATCCACTCGCCAATATCCACAGCTCCCAAGCGAGCACAAACAGGTAACACCGTGACCAAGGAAGCATCGTCGGGTTCAAAACCCTGCTCGAGCATTTCATTGAAAAGTTCAAGAGCCTTCTCCTCTTTGTTATTCTTAGCTAAACAAGACATCATGAGATTCCACGAAACCACGGTCCGTTCCTTCATTTGTCCAAAGACCTTCATACCCGTTTCCAAATCACCCATCTTGCAAAACCCACGGATCATCAAGTTCCAAACGACGACGTCTGGGTCACGCATTTCGTCGAAGACCTTGCTGGCATCGCCCATCCTCTCGCAACTCGCGTAGACCTCCAACGCGGCGACGCGGACGGAGGCGTGGCGCGTGAACCCGAGTCGAACAACGTGCGCGTGGACGCATCCGCCGAGAACGTAGTAGCGGAGGTTGGAGGCGGACTTGAAGAGAGGCGCGAGAGTGTACTCGTCGGGGGAGATGGCGCGGGTTTTCATGAGGGAGAAAAAGGAGAAGGAAGCGTGGAAGGGTGGGTGTAGAGAATGGGCTTTGATGATGGCGTTGAAGAGGAGGATGTTGGGGTTGTGGGTGTGGGCGAAGAGGCGCGTGGCGTAAGGGACTCTGCGGAGGGAGGCGCAAACGGAGACGAAGTGGGCGAGGATTTGATTGGATTGCTGGAGGCCATGGCGGAGGAAGTGACCATGGATTTCGGTGAGGTGGCTGCGGGTTTTGCCGCCGTGAAGGAGACGTAGAATTTTGCGCTCTATCTCCCTGCCTCTGCTCATTGACTCGCTCAATTAATTAATTCTTCTCTTCGCCTTACTTATTTCTTAAAGGAAGTAGTCTTTTTTTTCATGGTGGGCTAATCTAACTCATAAATGTATTGTTGAAGGATAAAAATATAAAATTTAATTATTAAAAGTATAAAAGTATGATAAATATATTTGTTGTTAATTTTTCGTTTGTAAATATTAATAAGTTTTATTAGACGGAAATTTTAATAATTTTTTTACTTAGATGTTAGTAAGTGAATAAAAAATGGTAATAAATTATTATTATTGGACGAAAATATCAGTAATTTTTTTATTTGACCTAAATATAAGGATGTTTTTATTTGACTAATTTATTAGACTCGAAATTTTATTTCATTTAAGAGTAAAATATAATTTTAAGATAAATTTTTAGTTTTTTTATCATTAGAAACATAACGTTACAATAATCACTTAAAAAATATATTGACAAATATAACTTAAAACAAACATAATAATAACGATAATATTGATTATCAACCATAATTTGTCTGTCACAATAGAAATTATCTAAAATAAATATTGTATCAGATTACCAAAATAAAATATTGTAACATGTATTAATCATTACAAATTTTTCCAAATTATCCTAAAAGATAAATATATCTCATATTTCACTTCTTTGAATATTGACTATTTTATTAATGATGATGGACGAAAATTAATGACTAGATATATTTATCACACTTTTTACATTTTTAGGGACTAAATATTATATTTTAATATTTTAGAAACACATTTGCCAATGAATTACATATTCAAAGACAAAAATGACTATTTACCCATTCATATTCCGAGAGAGTTGGAAGACAAAAGGTCAAGAAAATATTATATGACAAATATGTCCCTATGTTGACAATTAAAGATGGTCACGTTGACAATTATTTCAATAACAAATTTGTCTCTCTGTGTCATGTAGGTTATTCTTTGAACGATGATAGATGGAAGTTAATGGTCGGATATATTTGTCGCACTTTTTACTGTTTCAAAGATTAAATTTTATATTTTCATCTGTCAGGGACGCATTTGTCAGTGAATTACACATTTAAAGATAACAATGATTATTTATCCTTTTTAACGTAATTAACTCTTCTTTGTTTACTTTTTTTAGTTCTTTTGGAGGTCGACTTTACAAATGCTAAGAATAACATATTCCTTGGCTCAAGTTGGCCACCAAGAATAATATGAATCTATTTTGTGTATGTAAAATTTTGGTAAATAGTCATTTTTATTACGGGATGTGTAGAGCGCTAATAAATTTATTTCTGAAAGATAAAAATTTAAATTTTAGTTTCCGCAAGTGAAAAAAGTACAACCAATTTATCTATTTGTTAACTTTTGTTTGTTACCATTAATGAAAAGTTGATGTAACACATTTAGGGATGAATTTTTCAATGACCTACACATTTAAGGACGAAAATGATTATTTACCTAAAATATAATTTAATCTTTATTTTTTCTCTTTTTAATCATTACAAACATAACATTATAATAAACACTTTAACAAAAATAAGAAAAGAGGTTTAAATTTGAACAAACATAATAATAAACACAGTATTACTCTGAAATTTCTATTGTCAAAGTACTCCATTTGGAAACTATCTATGTTGAATGTTTTATTAAAAAAAATACTACTCCTTGATGTATGTATAATTAAATTAGAGAATTTTAATTAATAATGTTACAAAATTTAAATGGTTAAAATACACTAGTAGATTTTTTTTTGTTTTTTATTATATTCAATTTAGTATCTTATTTTTTTAAAAAAAATATAATTTAGTATTTTTTGAGTTTTTGAAGTGAGTCAAAATGATGTTTTAAAAAATGCTTATTTTTTTTATTTTGGAACATAATTTTGAATTTTTATTTTTACCAATTCGAGAGGTGAAAGTTGTCTAATTATATTCACATACATAAAAATTATAGAACCTAACATATGTTCGTACAAATAAGGATCATAAACATAGTGAAAATCATGTGAGAAATAAAATTAATGAAAAACAAAAAATTTAAAAATCTAATGTCATATTATTTTCTCTTTGTTCATGAAACTCAAAAGGATGATAAGTATTCTTTTCTTTTAACTAGTGAGTTTAGACTTCTTGAACAATCATCATCGTCCAAACCTAGGCCCATTAAGGGTTTAAAACTAGAGATCTTGACGAGTTAGATTGATTCAAATATACCGTAAGATTCATTATGGACTATTTATATTGATTTGGTTTAAATTCTGAATTTTTTTTGTCGATCTGAATCAAACCAAATAAATTAAAATCAAGTTGATGTGGTTCGAGTAATTAGATTATGACAAAAAAATTATATTAAAATTTTAAGTTTTTATTTTCACTTATTGTCTATTTAATTTTATATTAAAGCAAGGTAAAATATTTTAAATTTTTTATTTTAAAATATTCAATGTTTATAGTTATCACTTTGCATATATCATTAATTTCTTTGCCTTAAATATTATAAAAAAATTACATATTAACACGACCAAATTAAGACATTTGATACCATTAGATTAGATTAAATGAAAATAAAAAAGAATGACAAAGAAAGAAAATACAAAAGTTATAACAAACTTTAGACTGAGTTTGAAATATAATTTAACAATTAAAAACCAATTGATTTAATTGATATGGGTTAGGTTGAAAAAAGAAGCTGATAACCTAACCAATCCAAACCAATTTCATTGGTTTGATTTGCATTTTCAGGTTCATTGGATAAATTTGATTCAACGAATGCTCCTATTAAAAACATCAAAATAAAACCCTTAGCCAATTGGGCAGGTAAAAAAACCTATTAGTTAATATATATTTTTTTTCAAAAAAGGTTCACCATATTGGCGACAGTAGCTTTTTATACACGTTGGGGCTTGGGCATGACCCATTGGGCAACTGCAACGTTGTGGTGTGAGACTTTGTCGTATTTTTGTTCTTTTTTTATGCCATGTTTTTGGGTCCCTTGTGTAGGGCATTTGAGTTTTGCACCTCCCAACTTGTATCTTGCACCTCCAATTTTATTCATGTGAACAAAAATAGTCCTTTCACCAAGAACCCCATTCTGGAAGTAGGGTGATATCCTTGTTCTTCTTTCTCCTTGTTCATCTTTTATGCCATGAGGAATGCCTATCTCTAGCTTCTCAAATCTGCCGCCCCCTTCAACCACATCATCATCATTCTTCTCAGATCTAACTCTGATGAGAGTTTCCAAGGAGTCTTGGATGATGTGTTTATCACAGGAAGCTTCGCATAGGTCATGATTTCACCTACATTGAGCATAATTATTACCAGATTTATTAGTGTTGTGATGGTGTGACGCTACTCCACGCTTGTAGTGGAGGTAGCAGAGGAAGTTGTTGTTGATCAATGCAAGTCGTCCATGGTGGGGAAGGGAGGTGCTAAGACATAAATCATTTTGGGGTATTTTTGTCTACACAAATAAAATGAGAGGTACAGGATTCAAGTGCCCTTGTGTAGTTAGAGCTTCCATTCTTTCTTCTTTTGGGTTTTTTTTTTCACTGCTTTAAATCTCTATCTTGTGTGTGAATTATGTCTCATTTTCCTGGTTAATTATTTAGCCTTCACAAACCAAGATAAATAGAACCCAAAGGGTTGATGCAATGGGGTAATGTGTTACTACGTTCACATGAGTAAGAATAATCTATTTAATAGAAAATTTGTGCTCAATTTTTAGCATGTGAAAAAAATGATAAAAAAGACATATCATGTAATTTTTTGATAAAAAAACATCAAAATAATAATTACATGAATGCTTCGTTATTCGTCCATTTTCTCACAAATTTCCTATGAACTAATACAACAATCATATGAAATTGCTTTATAAATCTACATAAGTTACAAATTTATCTATTTATTTTAGAATTAGAATGGTTGGTTATACTATTATCAAATAAACACATTTAGTCATGAAACTATGTAACCACCTAAGGTAGTTTTATCAAATATTAACTATTTTTTCTTTAAGAAGCATTTAGGAAATTATAACATATTAAATAAACATTTTGGGATTAGAAGTGTACTATTATGAAATATTAACTCTTTTCTTCATTAAGTAACATCAAGGTTATGATTCTTTATTATAGGATTTAATTTTGTTTTCAAATAATAATATGAATAGTGAGTTAAAGTGTTGAGAGTTAAAACAATCAAGATTAATTGTTACTTTTAATTCATTATATTTTAAAGTTTTATTTTGATCTTTCATGCTTTTTAAGTTACATTTTGATCCGTTTCATTTTGGTGCATTAAGTTTAAAAAGTTGTATCTTAGTTCTTTATGATTTCAAAACTTTTATCTTGAAACTTTTAAAAACATAAAAGATCAAACTGAAGCATTTTAAACATAATGTATCAAAATAAAATAATACTAAAACATAATAGACTTTGACATTTAGTCAAAAATCAGTAAAAACACGAATAATTATATCTCAAAACAATGTCAATTCTTACTGCCAACATGAAAATACATTTGTTATTAAAAACTTATAGTAAAACATTAATAAAATATTAACTGATTTATTTATAGGTTTTAGTTGGGTTTAATCACACCTTTCCCCAAGCCATTAGTTTTCCAGTGCCATAATGATACATTTTCACACAATTGTCATGATGGTTTGAAGTGCAAGAAAAACTCACATGAAATCCTAAAAATTGAGGTATTTTTTCTTTGTAGGTTAGTATCTTGGGAAAATAAAAAATAGGTAGGGACAAAAAAGAAATGCAAGAAATGCAAATATATAATTATAATAAAAATGTACTTAACTAACAAAACACAAAGAAGTCATTGAACAAACAGTCCTAGTACCTATGGGTGGGTCTTGGATACTACAGCATGTTCTGTCATGGCGCCTCTTAATACTCATCTTTTGGTTTTGAGTCAACTACCGCACTCTTCGTCAATAAAACAAAAAAAAGTTAGAGACTTGTGGTTGAGATTTGATGTAAAGTTTGCACAATCACATGAGATTAGGCTACAAACTTCAAGAGCCTATTCTATTTTTTTCTTTTCCTCTTTATAGGGTACATAATTTTTTTTAACTCACTATCTTAACATCAATGTGAGATGAATTAAGGAAACTTACCTAATGATATAAGTGTGAGATGCAAATGTTCTCTCCTTGGGAGAACACCTTATTAACACAGATGACAAAACTTAGTGATAAAATTTGTTAGTGGTCACAATTACTATGAAAACCGTTTTATTAATTCTCATTAACTTTCATTAATCTTCATTAACCCTCGTTAGTATGTTATATTAAATTTATAGTGCAACAACAGCATCCTAAATAAGATGACTTAAAAACAAAATACGATAGCATGTGAAATTTTTGTTGAAGAAGAAAATAAGATTTACAAAAATACATCCATCACCAACATGCTCCCATCTCTTTGAAGTTTTTGGGAAGACACAATCTAGATTGATCATTTGTAAGAAGGTAAAAAGATTAACATGGAGCATGGGAGGATTCGCAACAAACTAAACACACTTGCATAAACAGGCTAAAGTTGCACATAATTTTTTTTCTCTCTTATCTTAATAGTTTATCATTCATTCTTATGTAAATCATTTATATCTTTAGTATTCTCAACTTTATAATTATTATGCACTAGAATTTTCATCATGTTCAACAACTAGATTATAAGTGTTGAAAATTATAAATTAGATTAATCTTTATTCAGTTTAAATGTAGAAATTTATTCTTTTGTTGTGCTTTCATTTATATATAATAATTTTATTTAGCTGATGAAAAAAATTATTCTTTGTTAGTTTGATTTAACTATTTTACGTGTCAATTTCTTTATTGTTATTTTTAGGCGTCGAAATTTATTATTGGTATATCAGTTCGTTTTGATGTAAAATTTTAAAACATGCCAATTTTAAGAATTGTAGAGGGTGTTTGGTCTAGTGGTATGATTCTCGCTTCGGGTGCGAGAGGTCGCGAGTTCGATTCTCGCAACACCCCTTTTTCAAATTATGTTCTTAGTTTATTTGAAAATTTTCTGAATTGGGTTTTGGGCTTCTTTGATTCAGCTTCAGCCTTTATTTTTATTACTTCGTTAGTTACACCGCTTTTCCACAAACCCTCGACTTTTAGTTCCAAATTTTTAACTATTTTTTATGTGGATTATTAATGTTAACAAATAATTCGCTTTCTTGATAGTAGGTGGACTATCAAAGAGATAGGTGTGTAATAAATAATAGAATGTAATAGATAATGATAACTTTGAAAGTAATATTCGTAAATGGATTGATTAGATACTCACATGAGGATTAAAATTGTTGTTCATGCCTGACAAAGACGAATACAAATATCTTGTTTTCAATTACAAGAACAAGAATGAATACTTTTTTTAAATCGAGAACGGGTACTATAATTCTACCCGACCCTACTGATTGTTATTCCCAATAATCCGTATTTTATTTATTTTCTCATAATCTTATAAAATGAAAAAAAAATAACTGCAATTAAAAAGATCCATTCCCTTAACAAACAATACTCTAAAAAAAATCCAATTAATCAATTAACACAAATTGTAATTGAAAAGTATGCGAACTGCAACAGTCAACAATAAGAAGCAGCAACGAATAATGGTTGTTTCCTAAAAAAATTCAGATACGTACTAGCATCCAAAAAAAACTCTCATTATTGACATTAATTTGGATGAGTCGTCTGAACATATTTGAATTTTTGCGTCTGTTGATGCAGTCAATCAGTCTTGTATAGTCAGATGAATTGACTCTCACTCAGCTCAGCATCTTATTTTCCTATGCTTGATCTCATGATGATGGAAGATTCGTTGCATTAATAAATTCTGCTCCGGGAGATATGGGTTCTAATTCCTGAGTTCCAAGGTCTTACCGTCCTGGCCATGCCCCCAAATTTACATCACACCTATCCTTTTCCTGACCATGTGTTTAGTTAACAGTAAAAGCATAGATTATTCTCATCTGATAAATAGTATCTTATTTTAAATCTATTACAGTTGATTTAGATTACTGACATTACAACAGTGAGTAGATGAATTCAACTCTCTTTAAGTAATTGTTTTAATAAATTAATTATTTATCAACTCTCTTGAAAAATTATTGTAATATCCTTATTTGTCTCGTTAGAAAAATGATTCTTAAACACCCCTTTTAAGTGTTTTTACACTTTACACCTTGGAAAAGATAAAAAAAAAAAAAGAGAAGAAATAAGTGAAATGAGATGTGGTGATAGTGTCTAAAATTTAAGAGTGTCCAAATATAAGCACTTGTCTTGTTACTTGTAGTTTCATTGACCAATTTCTTGTTACTAGCAATGCAGTGTAAAATGCTATCTGCTGCAGATATGAAGGAACTGACTGGCAGAGCAGTTGTGATCCAAAAATCCATATTCATACAAATTATATTTATAAATTTTCTTTCAATTTTTTTAGGACTAGTATCCTCTACAGTAGGATCGTGATCCGCAAAAGGTAAGGGGCAAATATTATGACAAAAAGGAGGGGGAAAAAATTCGGGGCCAAGTACAGGTTAGCTGCTTACTCTAGCAGAATCCCCGCACAGGTAGCTAGCATGTGATTGAACTGATGAGTGAACAATATGAACAGTTTCTTCTGGAACCACCTACCAGCCAAATATAATTATTATTATTATCTTATTTTACCACAGTTACCTTTGATTCAATGTTCAAAGTTAAATTTGGAAAGTCCGTCCAAATTGAAATTCTTCCGTAACAAAGTCCGGATAGGAAGGTTTGAATCGTTTGATTATCCACACACATCTTGACTTGGCTAGCTAAACAAATTTAAATGCTGCCCAGCTTATTAAAGGACTTGGGCCCCCCAGGTGGATTCATGTCTCGTGGATTATTTATTAGCCCCTTTTTGAAAAAGTTTCCTCCAAATCCAGTAGCAATTTATGAAACCAATTGAAATCCCTCAAATTGTAGCAGTGGGGCATCAAGTAAGAAAACTCAGGGTGCACCGAAGAACAAGCGGATAGTATAATGAAAAAAATATAGAAGCAACCAAAAAGAAAATGAAAATGGAACATCTCTTGGGGTGGTTTGTTTACATGGGTTACATTCCTGCTTTATAATATACTAGTACTAACTTATAAGCAAGTCAATGTCAAATAATCTCCATCTAACTTTACGTCCACATCTTGTCGCATATAGATTTGCAAACATCTTTTTCCCGAACTCAACTCAAATAATCTTCACCACGGCATAATTATAACGCTGCATCTAAAAAGACCATTTTGGACCCCAAAAGAAAGGGCAAATTTAAGATCATCTGATTCTATTGCCAATTTGCCATGATCCCGACACATCCTATCTCATGCAATTCGCATACGCAACCAAAAACTCAAGACGCGAGAGATGCAGACAAAAACAGGGGCATCTTTCAATTATGGTGTAGTGTGGAAATAGCTCAAGTCAAGTGTGTTCGCACAGTTACAATGGGGCCTCAACCAACTAACATGGCTCCCCACACCACGTGGTTTCTGTAACCAATGCAACAATATAAATCGATAACTATAGTGTACCAGAGATAACAGGCATCGCCATTCGCATCACCACAATAATAATAATAATAATAACAACAACACCGGATTAGACCTAAATTAAGTAAAAAGGCAAGTGTGGAAAATATATATTAATAAACTCCAGTCACTCCACAGCAACTGTGTAAATAGCAAAATGCTGCGAGTACGAGTACATGACTTGGTATATTGTACATAAATACTTTTATCAGTTCTGCATCCTCAACAAGGATGATGGAGAGGGAAGAACAAGAACCAGAACCCTCGTATTTTAATCTTACTTCTCACCAACCTAGGATAAGCTTTCCCTTTGAACATATGGTGATCTTAATTCTTAAAGCTAAGACAAAGCTAAATGATTCCAAAATGAACAAAGAAATTATAATAATAGGAGGAGTAGTGATAGTGATAATAATAATAATTAATAATGATCTGTACAATTTAAGGGAAATCCCAAGAAATTTACCTGGAGGAAACAGGGTTTAGGGCTCTAGCAAAGCCATTCATGGCCCCATATCCCTTTGAACTAAAGCCCAAGCACCCAAGTAGACCCTGCCTGTAAGGGAGGAAGGTCTTTTTCCTCAACTCCTCTGCTTGGGCCCGGTTCGCTTTATAGTGCAACTCGTGCGGCGATGGTGGCACGCGCCTCTTCCCAACACCGTTTGTGGGCTTCCCACTCATTCTCCTGGCCCAAGTCTGAGAACTAGAACTACTACTACCTTTCGTTTTCTGCGTGGTTTCGCTTTTGGCGTTTGGTGGGTTTTGATTTTTCTTGTCTTTGGTTGGGGAGAAGGAAATGGTGGACCAGAACTTGTTGTTACTCCTCCCTTCGCTTTTGCTTCGGAGAAAGTCCTTCAAGAAAACCCACCGCTTCGAGCTTCTCCCAGCGGAGGAAGACCGAGAGGACGAGGCCGAACCTGAAACCGAAGGTGTTGTCTCCAAACCCAAACCCAAACCATCCTCTACTTTCTCTGCTTCGGAGGAACTAATAATGTTGGTTTGGTTGGGCTTGGTCACGTTTTTGTCGTGAACGTGATCCTCCTCGTCCTCGTTCTCGGCCCACTCTAACGGCGTGTTGCTCCTAAGAGGGGACATGGATCTGGTTCTTCTGCGAACCGACTTGTCTCTCAGCCTCAGATCTCTTCCTCGGACAACGCTAACGTTAACGTTAACGGATTCCACTACTTCCTCGTCCTCGTCTTCCTCTCCTTCCAGATCCAACAGGGGAGCGAGGACCTGCGGGCGTTCGAGGTGGGTAGAGAGCTTCATGGGGCGGATCTGACCGTTCAGGAAGAGTTCGTCGGCCGAGCTCATCGAACCGGACCCGGCCGAACCAGAGCACCCGAACCGGGCGGAGAATTCGAACTCGTAGCCCATTGGTGCGGAAGAAGGGGTGTTCTCGTAAGACGATGCGGCAGTGATTGCGAAGTGCATTGGACTGGCCGGAGCGCTGTAGAAGAAGCCTGGGAGGGGCCCACGGCCGGGGCTGGAAGGGGCGCTAACGTAAGGGGTGGAACAAGTGCTGTCGAAGTCTTCGAAGAAAAGATCGCCATTGTTGGAGTTGGAGGTTTCTGGATTCGTGTTATTATGGGTGGTGGTGGGTGTTTGAAGCTGCTCCATTATTATTATTAATCGTCGTGGAGAGGAAGAAGAAGAAGAAGAAGAAGAGAGAGTGGATGTGGATGTGTGAGTGACCCCGTAATACCTTACCTGACGCCGTGCACACACACAACACAATCAATACATAAATGGTTTTACTTATATTCTAGATTTCTAGGCTATGGACTTTAACACGGTTTGCGCAAATTTGCCCTTTTCTATGCCATTTTATACCCTTAATTGCCATTCGTTATTCTTTCCTATTTTTTTCGCTTAACCTAGATCTCCCTTCCATTCATGATAACTTTATTTTTTTGTCAGCCCTTCCATTCATGATAATGGATAATGGAAAAATTCAAAAATAGATAAATATCAATTTTGATTCCTGAAACTATAAAATTGTGGCATATTGATTTCTTATGATAAATAATTTGAATTTTACTCTAAATGTAAAAAAATGAGACAGTATAATCTGTAGACAATTAATAAATTATCACACTTCTTATATATTTAAATACTAAATTTATTTTTTATTTTTTTAAAAATTATTTTGTCATTAATGTTTACCAATCAAAATATGGTGGATGAAATCTTAATACGGTTATCTTCCGAAAAAAATATATTTAAGACTTAGGCAGTTTGAAAAAAAAACAAATACTTATTACAAAACAAATAAAGAGGTAAAGAAATACGTTAAAGTTAAGGTACAGTATACGCTTTAAAATTTAGAGAAATTATATGAGAAATAATTTTCTTTATTTAGAATATCTATAATTGACATTTGATTGTGTTATTTTCAGATTCCGTTTGTAAATGGTCGTAGTTAGACATGATTCTTACTCTGGTATTTGTGTTGAGTTATTACATTCTTGCTTTAATTAAAAAAAAAAAAAAACTCTTGTTTAATTTCTCACTTTCTATTTAAAATTAAACCCATCTTAATATTTCTATTCGAAGCAGTAAAAAAACTAAAAAGAACATGACATTTTATAACATATTGATATTAATCATAATTCTATTGCATTATAAAAAAAATACTTTCTCCACACAAAAATTACTTTTTATTTTTCAAACGTCATTTGTTGTTATTTTTTTGTTTATTTGAAATATTAATAAGTGTTTTACTATATAGTAAAAAAATACATATTCTACAATTTTGAAATACCCATGCATCGCAGGCCTATGTTTAATTTAAATTGAGCATTTGACCCACACTTATAGTGGTACTAGACATCTTAAAGTAACTAAAAAAATTGTTTAATATTTTTATATATTTTTCTAGTCTTAGTATTTAAAAGTTACTTTGACTCAAAACAAAAATTTTTTATGTTGACTCCAAGCAAATTTGAATCAAAATAGACACATCCACTTGAATAAAACAAAATTTTGTTGATACCTGTTTTTTCACACCCAATATTTAAATCCGATATGTTGCTCTAAGAAGATTTTCCCATGATTTGATTTACTTTCAAAAGCTTTTAGATCGTTTTTTATGTGCTTCCCATATTCAAAACAAGTTTATCCACTACCCTCACACACACACAAAAAAACCAAGTTTATCCGCTTACTTTTGACTTTTGAGCATTAGTGAATAAATAAACCTGGAGAAAAGAATACGGAATGACTTGCAGCTCTTTATTGATAAAATCCTGCATGGCAAAGAAAAATTAAAGTTAGAAGATAAAGTTTACAAATACTTTTTTATGCTTGTTTTTTACACAATCTTTTTACACTATTAATATTAATTTTAATTAGATAATTTGAGTCATTAGTCAGGGTGATGCGAGTAAGGATTATAGTCCCCACTACCTAATTTAGAGGGTAAAAATTGACCATTATCCACGTTAGTATCCACTGTGTGGGTGATAGATATTTACGGCTATTTATGAACCTTTATAGATATTTGTCAACATTGATAAGTTTTTCAAATATATTTAGAATGGGATATGATTTATTTACATTATGTGTAAAATAATGTTTTACACTAAATTCAAGTCATTCAATTTAAATAATCAAAAGGTTGAAATTAATTTTCTTAAAAAAATTTAAAAATTATAATTAACAAACAATGAGATATGATTTTATGATTTCTAATTAAATTAATTGATTAATATCATTAATAATAACACCAAATAATATTTTCAGTCTTATCTTCGTCAAAATGAGATTTTGAATTCAATAAAAAAATTACTATCTATTTTATTTACTAAAAATAATATTTACCATATATGCATGTCGTATGGATAGAAAAAAAAAGTTAAATAACTCACACTTCTTATATTTTTATAGTTCCAATGTCATTTTACACTTAAGTAATCCACACATAAATTTGGTTCAATGTTAAAAAATGTTAAACAACTCACATTTTTTATAATTATTTTTCTAGTTTCCATCACTAATTTTTTCTCTTTTCTTTTGCACCACCTTTAGTACAATAAAAAAAAGTATTCTTAAGGAATCATTTTTTATATAAAAAAACTAATCTTATTTTCAAGAAACTTTGCAAGGCCGGCTCGAATGCTGAAGAAATATAAAAACATCTTTAGTGGAAGAAACTATTTTATGATCTTAGATAATTTTATATGGATTTTATGATACTGCATAGGATGAAGAATTGTAGAATCTAATTTGGGTTATTAAATTTTAATTGTAAGAAAAAAAACTTATCTTTTCTCTCAAATGACATTAAAAATAATGTTTTTTTAAATGAAGTTCTTGAAAGTTTTTTCCTTGAAACTTAACATTTAGTGTATAAAACTTTTGAACAAAAATAATAATAAATCTGGTAGATAAAATTTTTTAAGCTCATGAATTCAACTCAAAAACCTTTATTAAAGATAATCTAAAAATCATATCTTGTACACAAACAACTCTTAAGATATAATGGCTAAATATGCCTTTACCATTAAACTTGGATTATCTCATTAAAGCTGATTTTCATTACTAGGAATGCCTTAAAGGTTACTTAGTATAAGAACACCAAACACACAATTAGCCAGTCATCCAAAACTGGCACCCATGACTAACTTGAATACATTAGGAAAGAACGGATAATAACACCAACATAAAAAGTCAAACACTCAAATAGATTTAATCACATAAGTTTTCACATAACACCTAACTAACTTAACGACTTTTTTCTCCAATAATGTCTCCATATATGGACTCCCTCTCTTTGGCATAGATCAACTCCACTCATTCTCATTTCTTAACTCACATCCTAACCTGAGTGTTAAGTCTTCATGGATTTTGGAGTGCATTCTCTCGATTAGACAGAAAATATAATATTTTGTAAAAAAGTGATAACAACGCATTAATTATATTTAAGGCGTTTTTTACATTTTATACGCCATTTTTTTTTATATTTCATGTTTTAATGAAATATTAATAAATGTCTTATTAGATATTTTTTAAAAAATCATCTACTTCTAGAATGTTTTTTTACAGGAACTTCTACAATGTTTAATACCCATGAAACACGTGTATATTTAATTTAATTGAACTTTTGACCCCACAATTGTAGAGTTATAGACTTATAATAGTACTTTTTTTTAAAAGGACTTATAATGTTATAGTAGTACTAGACATCTTAAAATAATTAAAAAATTGCCTAACTTTTTTTCTATAATAGTCTTAGATATTTAATTAAAAGTTGCTTTGAATTCTAAAAAATTTGCATCAAATTATATGAATCCACTTAAATAAAACCAAAATTAGTTTTTTTTTTTATATGTAGATGGTTATATAATTTTATTTATAATAAGAGAACAAATGCAACTCGGGATAATGTCAAAGATCTTAGTTAATACCTATATTTTCACGCAGAATATTTAGATCCTATTTGTCACTTTAAGATGATTTTTCCGTAATTTACTTTCAAAAGATTTTAGATCGTTTTTATATGCGTCCCAGATTCATAGCAAGTTTATCCACTCACTTTTGAGCATATAGTAATTGCTAATCTAGATTGATAAAATCATGAGTGACAAAATAGTGATAGTATTCTTAAAAACTAAAGTTAGAACTTAGAAGAATAAGTTTGCAAATATCTTTTAATAGGTTTAAAAAATATTTTTACTTAAAAACATTTTTAAATTATTACTTAAAATTTATTTTTAATTAAATACTTACATGATTTTTTTTTTTATATTTTATGTAATATATGTTGTTAGTCTTATTTTAGTAAGTAATGACAGATAATAATTGAAATATAAAAAAAATCAAATATGTAATTAATCACAAATAAATTTTAGATAATAATTTAAAAACAATTAATTTTTCAAATATAAAAAAAGATATTTAAGTGTTTTTAATTAATAATTAGGCGGATGAAGCATTTACCACTAGGCCACTACCTATTTCTGTCGGTAAAAAATTACTCATATCCACATGACGTGAGTATCCACTATCCACTGTGTTAGTGATAGATATTTATGGACATTTATGAGTTTTTATAGATATTTGTTAACATTGAAACGTTTTCAAAAAAATATCTAAAATAACTAATCAGTATTACTAATTTTAATCAAATTTTAATTTTAATTAAATTAAGAAATTCAGTTAAAATTTAAATGATAAAGTCAATTGTTACAAAGTATACCGTAGTTGCATTTTTTTTCTAATTCATACCACATTAAAATCATATGAATTATGGTTATATTTCGTAAGATATTTTAATTAGTTTTTAATTTTTTTATTTATTAAAAAATTTATTTGAGCATTGGATCAACAAGTTTTTTTTTAGTAATTTGTAATATTTTTTAAACATTAACTTATAATTTTTTTTATATTTTTTCATTTTTATTTTTAATATATTTTAATTTTTTTAATTACTTTTTAAAAATAAATAATAATTTTATTATTTTTATATCATTTTATAATTTTGAGTTACTTCAATAATTTACTTCAACGATCATTAGTCTTACTAAACACATATAATTTAATAAATTAATTTTTCTATTTTCAATTAATAATTAATTTTTTAATTAATTTGTCGAACATATGTATTTGTGTGTAAAGGAAGATAAAAACTCTAATGAAATCCTGAAAAAAAACTCTAATGAAATGTAAATAAATTCTATCATTAATTCATGAAAATGTATAATTATATTAATTAGAATAGCCATAACCACTATGATGTTCTTAATTCAAACATTTAAATTGATAACACAGGTATATGTTCTGATTTAAATTCATAATATATTTAAAATAATAAATAACGTAAGATTTATTCTAAATTCATAACACAAATATGTAATTAATATTTATATCCTTTATAAAACATTTATATTATTAAATTCAAAATTTTAAAATATATGAATTTAAGTTTTGAATTCCTTTATTATTTACTTTAGAGTTTCACAAAAATAATGTTTTATCTTTTTAAGATTCAGAATTTACGGTAATTCTTGAAATTTTGACTTATTTATTTTATATATAAAAAAATGAAACGTGACATGTAAATTAATGCTTGCAAGTTGTAAATATTAATTCTCAAGTTCAGTTTGGGTCACATCAAGAGAATTAGATAAGCTGTTTCCAAAGAGAAAACGAGAGTTGACTCACTCATATCATTATGAGTACAATACACATTATTTTTAAAATTATTATAGTAAACAATATTGAAATCTGGAAATTATAGTAAAAAACTTATAACAAAATTGTGAGTTTTTTTTCCCAGATAAATTTGATTGAGTCTCATCAGAATTATTCAAAAACTTAAAAAAGTATTTATAGATCATCCATCAATAATATACTTACAAAAGATAAGATTGCCAATTTGTGAGTAATCAAAAACGCTTGAGATGTAGCAAAGACATTACTTTTCATAGGATACTCTGTAAATTTACTAGTGGATTTCTTTTACAAACTATTTATGTAAAGGGGTCTCTTTTCTAAGTATTTATAAAAGGGAGTCTATTATTATCATGGATGTCGTTAACGTGTACCGCCGCCATCAGCAGTGGCCAATGGCAGGACAACTTGATATGTAATTTTCGATCTTCTCCTTGATACGTGGGAACAACTCGTCTGATATGTAATTTTCAATCTTCTTTCCCGTTCCAAACATGTTCTCAAACATGCTTAGGTTGCATCCATAATACATCACCATCGATGGGTCAGACTTAATTTTAATATGTGATGGACACGACGATGATGAAGATGTCATTGATGCTGCAAAATAAAATATAATACAATAAATTCACAAAACAATTTATACATTATTTGTAGATAACATAAATTAAACTACGCACATTTATAAAAACGTTATTAAATATATAACAATAAATTTGTAATAAATAAAATTGGGCAATTTTGAATATATTCTATAGATAAATTAAAATACATGCGAAGACAAATTAAAATAAATAACAAAATATATTATACAAATAATAAAATTTAAATATATTCTACAAATACTTTCAAATACATACACATAGACAAATTTAAATAAATAACATAATATATTCTACAATTAACAAATAAATAATTAAATAAAATATGAACTACCAAATAAATTAAAATACAAACAAATATTGAAATGCAAAAAATTATTTAAACAACGTGTAATACAAAAATAATAATAATTTACAATGTATCATATATTTAATCACGTAAATTTTCTAAAACAAATAATATTAACCTACAAACTAAAACTAACAAATAATATATATAACATTCTAACTAAAAATAATTAACTCAAATAATATTAATTTATCAACTCATTTATTTAAAATTATACTATCTATATATAACATACAAATTTCAGAACACTGCAAACCCTAACCCTAAACACTACAAGCCTACATTGCCATCTTCAGAACTATGGCCTGTGCATGCGTTGAAGGTGTCTCGCAGGAAGCAATGGCGGCATTGCTTACGTGGAAGCCTTCTTACCCGTGGGAGCAGCGAGACAACCTTCTCGCCAGTGGGAGCAGCGAGACAGCGTCCACGTCAACTGTCTCGCTAAGCACAATGGCGGCACCCTCTTCCATCCTCCACGTCACCAAGCTTCTCGCCACTGCTGATGGCGGTACACATTTCTCGCCAGTACTATTGGCGGCATCTATGATAATGACAGAACCCCTCCATAAATATTTAAAAAAAAGACCCTTTAAGTAAATAGTTTGTAAAGAAGATCTTCTAAAGTAAATTTACCCCTCCCGCAACTCTTGAGATGTAGCAAAGACATTTCTTTCCATAGGATCCTCCCGCAGTTCCGCTGAGTATTCTAATAATAGCATCATTCTGCAATTAAAAAACTCAATTAAATTAATGATCTAGAAAGAAGATACATAGCATATTAATCTGTGAACAACTGAACATCATAGAAAGAAGAGACTCTTTTCAGTTTTCTCCAAACCCAAGAAAAAAACGAAAGAATATCAGTGGGATGGGTTGGAGGGATGTAACGTGTTACGTGTCCATTATTATAAAGATCTGGGTCTTGTTGAGATCAGTGGCTTGGAATTAAAATTACTAATTAAAAAGTATTAAATAAAATAAATTATTTAAGCATATTGCTATGAAAGTGTATTAAAAATTATGAAAAGAACAATAATTATAAATTTTAATAAAAAATATTTAGTTTTAACATTTTAACACATATTTTTAATGCATTAATTAGCATTTGCCAACAAATTTTGCTTAGGAAAGAGGGTTACAACTTACAATGACCAGCAAATCAAAGTCTGACAAACAATGTCTGCATATGCATTTTTTTCTATTACAAAATGTGAATGATATATAATGAGGTGAGGTGGATATGAGGAATATTTTTTTTCACATAGATGACAATTTGTTCCATACTTATATGGTTTATTTTAAGCGGGAAGTGAGTTCTTATAAATTCTATAAATATTTGTGGGTATTTATATGTATTTTTGAATATTTTTTTAAATAAATATTAATATAAAAGTGTATAATTTTAAATTATATATTTATTAAAAATAAAATAGAGTAAATTTGTGCTATTTCTAGACAGTCATAAATGTGTTACCTCAAAGGTATCGTTACAGAAAGAAATAAAAGCTCTGGATGTGTCGCCCTCTAGCAAAGAAATTACAAAGTACTTAACGTTCTACTCATGTAACAAAAAAAATTGAATCAGGATAGACAATTGATCTCACATACTGGTCTTCTGCTAGAAAACATTATGTGTTAGTGATGTGTAATTACTTTTACGGATTGCTTGAATTCGTTCACTAGCTTCTGCTCTTTAGTTTTAGTCATTTTTTCCCATCTCATCGTCCTAAAAAGACCGGCAAAATAATTGAACTTCATTTGAATAGGTGGAATGATACTCTGGGGATGGTGCTCAATCTTTTATATATTAATTAAACATCTACATAACTACATTTGTCATTTTCTTCATCAGTACTTTTTAGCGTTTATATATGTCTGTATGATACATTACAAAGTTCCTTTTTCCTCAAATACTATATTTGTAACTTTATTAATTAAAAGCTTATCTTTTTTGCATATGTTTGGTGTAAAAAATTTACATTATTAATCAGTTATAAATTATTTTAAATATAATTTTTAAAATAATTATTACAAAATAAATTATATATATTAGTATGCATGAAATTTATATTTTTTTTTTCCTGAGACTATATTCTACTAAATGAATAACTCTATGTTTAACATGGTAGGAGAGAAATAGGATGGATGGAAAGAGTAACAAAGGAGTAATTATGTGAGACTCACACATCTTATATTCTAATTTATCCTTCATTTCGTATATGTGAAATAGAGTTGAAGAAAATGAAATGAATAGTAAAATAAGATGAGACATATATTTTTATACTATATTTTAATTTAAAACTTTCATTTCAAATCATCTTCATTCTATTTCATTTCATTTTATCAAACATAGGGTAGGAAAAAAATTCTGTACTGTGAATAAATTCTAATTAAATCCATTAATTAAATCTTATATATGTATACTGTATATATAATTGTTTGTGCGAATAGCTTTGATTTACAAGGAGTTTTCAGTTTCAATTTTTTTTTCTCCCATTCTAGTTATAAGTGAACTATGGACACTAATACCATTGAAGGGAGTTTAATAATATGGTTCATGTATCTAACTTAGATTAGAGAGAGAGAAAGAGATGAAAAAGTGAGTGTCATATGACAAGGATATATATATGCTGGGCAAAGGTGCAATGTTGATGGCAGATCTCAGAAGATGGAAGGAAAGAGCGAAGCTAACATAACAGAAAGACAAAGGAAATAAGTAAGAAACCACATGTGATGTTGTAATAAATAGTTAGAGGTTACGGATAGATATATTGTTATGACATGTGTGGCGCGTTGACAATAGATCACTGATCACACAATAAGATGAATCCATCAAACAGTGTGGATTCCCATTCTCCTCTTAACGACTACATCTGCATCAACGTTGAAAAAGTCAAGAACACCACTTTTCTCTCACCTGAGAGGACCCCATGTGCGCACCAATTGCTTTGCTCCATTTTCGTTACAATCGAAAAAACATTTATCTTTTCTTTGTTTAATATCTACATTTTCTTTCACTTCAGTTTTTGTTTTTGGTCCATGGCCCCTTCATGCTTAATGTTAAATGATGTTTTCAATAAGATTTTTTTTAATCAATAATAATTACATACCGCGAGTTGAAATTAATCTTTAATTTAATAAATTAAGAAATATCCATAATTCATTTTCAAGGAAAAAAAATGATGCTTTAACTTAAGTCGGTCTAGTCTATGAGCCCCTCAACACATTGGATGTAATATACATGATGCATCCTTTTAACTCAAGCTGAATATGACAACGAAAAAAGAAAAAAAAAACTCAACTTGATTCTCTTAATTTGTATTTTTAACTTGCTAGCAGAATATCATAATCTAAGAAATATTTCAAGTTTTATGATCATTTTTTTTTACTAATTTTCCAACTTATAACATTTAAATTATTTTATATTTTAAATTTATTATAAACCCTAAGTATTTGCTAAATTTTACAAATACAGATATTGAATTAGTTAAAAAACATTAAAGACCAAAATTGCACACAATTTAAATTAAAAAGATCAATAGTATTTAAAATTAAAATTATTTTTAAGGTAAGAATGTCAAACTCTTGAATTCATATGTTTTCATAAAAAATGATTTTTTTAAAGTTAATATACATGAGTTAGTTTTAATTTATGTCAAAATTAGATTTATATATCTTTTTAATTTAATTTATTCTTCTTCTTTTTTATATAGGTTTTTGCTCAAAATTTTATTCAAATTAGATCTCACTTGCCACTGCTATTCATGCATCAAAGAACATCCTCGAGCATGTTAGAGATAAGAGGAATGGCTAAAAAAGAAGAAACACTACTGAAAACAGTAAAACATATTGCCACCATGGTTGGAAAGCTTGTCCACACAAACCTGACCTTATCAGGAGTATTAAAGCATATAAATTAAGACAATGATATTTTTAAGGTGTGGCTGCAAATAATTAACCATTCAAAAGTTTTTAAAATAAATTAATTATGCATGTTCAATCATATTTTTGTTGTCTTTCATACAAAAAAATAATGTTAATGGGCAAACATAACTGTATACACAAGGGGACAACCATTTAAGCTTGATGCCAAGCAAAAAATCATGGCTTCAACCCCCCGATGGGTCATGGGTGCAACCCTACTGTCTCAAGTCTCTACAAACATCTGCGCAGAAGTTGTTCAATTCATTGCATTTATAATCGGAATAGTTGTATCTTTTTATTTAAGGATGTATTTCGAATTTAAAGCTTACTTTATTTGGTATTCATTAGGAAATTACGCCTGTTTTTTTATTATATTATGATTTATGAAGGACTAACGCATATAAATTTAGATATTTACTTAAAATGGTTATTTTCACAGAAAGCCGCCTAATGAAGAGTTTCTTGTAGTTGTTGGTGAATGCAGAGATCAAGAATTAAATCCATCCTTTATTATGGCTTTCCTTCCTTTAGAAAACAAACAAGTACTAAAAAAATAAAATAAGTACTCATGTAATATTGCTAGCTTGAAGATTTATCGTTTAAAGAAAAAACTTTAAGATTTATCTAATGTTCCATTTGGAAGACATAAAAGAGGAAAGAAAACAGAGAATTTTTTTCCCATTTTTTTTTTGTTGGAGAGAAAGTAAAAAGAAAATATGAAAAATAATTAACTTCTAGACCAGTTTTATAAAAATCGGTTCGGTCCAACCGGTAGGACTAGTCTAATGAAAATCTGATGATCTAATTGGATTGTTTATGTATGTGATCCGGGATGATCTGAATGATTTTACAAACTTGGACTTGACCAATTTTACAGACTTTATTATTAATTTTAATACTTCAATTGTTATTTTGAAATATGAATTAACTTTTTTTAATCAAATAATATTAGTCTCATACTTATATATAATAGATAAATATATAATTTTAAATTTTTTAATATATATCAAATCAAACCGAGTCAATTACTAGTTCACCAATTGAACTATTAACCTACTATCTCGACCGGATCAATGAGAACCAATTTTCATGACATTGTTCTAGACACAAATTTATTTATTTTTTGTTTCCCTTTCACTCCAATTTAAATTTCAAACTTTTCTTTTTCATTTTCTTTCTCCTCTAACAAACATAGGGTTAATGCCCATCATTAACATTTTATACGTAGAAGTAACATTCTTTTTCATAAATACAACAAAAAATTGTATAAATATTATCAGAAAAATATTTGTGAGAAAGGAGTATAATATACTAATAGATCTTTTAACGATTAAGATAAGTTCTACCGTCAATTAGTACATAAAAAATATCACTATCCAATGGATTTGCATAGAGGGAATTTTGAAGGAATCAGTTGTTTACAGTTATAGAAAACTAATACAAATCTTACCATGTCTTGTGATTGCTTTATCCATGTATACATTGTGAAGAATGTTAATTTATGCCACCAAGGAATTAAACATGCAATAAATCAGAAACCAATTCGTTAATCAAACATGTTAGGATATCAAATTCAAGTTCTGAACCCTTCTCAAAGGCTTCAATTTCAAAGTCAAGCCATTTACACCATCCAGTGCTCATGTCCTTGTTGACAAGTTCATCCACCTCTACCTCTTCTTCCATACTTCTAAAGCTCAGTATTTCCTTGTAAAACTCTTCTGCTAAACAGTTCTTCCTCTGAACTGAAGCCAACCATTTTGGCCATGCTTTGCAGCTTCCAACAAAAATTTGTCTGCACCTTAGTTCTAGGCACTCACTCACAGTGTCAAATATAGCCCTCCTCTCAATCTTAGAGTACTCTTCATAGTTTTCTGCCCCAAGGCCTTTATTCTCCAACTTGTCAAAGAGATTTGGCATTATGATCTTGTCTGTCTCACCCACCACAAATTCTTCTGTCATCAACTCTGCATTGCTGAATATATCCTTTACATATTCAAGTTCCATGTTCCTCGCTGATCTTGTAAATTCGGCCGAATTTGACATTACACTTGATTGTTCACTGGCCATGTTATCCCCCATCACTATGGAAGAGCTTTGCTCAGACCATTCTGCCTCGTTTTCGAGTGACATAGATTCATTCATTAGAGAAAAATTAGATACCTCTTCATCTTGCATGGAAGAATAAACTGTAATGCCTAAAAAGAGATTAAAAATGGACAGGAATTAATGTTTTATGAGCATATGCAGTTGTGCTGAGGAACCACAAAAAATTCTTAACAATTATTTTCATGACCTAAACTTGATAAATAACAGATATATCCTTATAACACAAAAAATTGAAACTGTCATGCTCCATAATTGAGCAAAATTGGCCACCTATTAAGAATAATTCTGCAACATCTGCGAGGTTTCATTACCACATGTAGCCCAATGACAGTTCTAGAGTTTACTCCCCACCCCCACCCCCGAGCATGCCTCAAGGTTCTTCTAAACTTGATGCAAATTTGCAATTATGGATTTATAAAAAAAAAAAGTGAAAGCTACTCATTACCATTAAAATTGTAAGGTTTTGATTTTAGATCTGGATAAAAATATGCTCACAGGCAGTTGAAAGAAACTAAATACTAAGACATTACCATATGCACTATCTAAGTAACTTCCATTTTTGCTTTCACTGTTGCTGCGACAGCTAGGCTCTTCCATTGATTCTGATGTCTGCACAAGTGAAGAGTGATTTAGTGCTAATATGAGTATATTCTTATTTCCAGTTCAAACTTCAAACATTAAAAATATTCAAACTTGCAAATAAGAATAACTTAATAGAAATGAAAGTTGTTTATATACTTGATGTGTGGATCATATTAAACAAATCCCCAGGAAACTAGTAATTGAAGCATAATGTGCACCCCCCTCATCCCCCTTCCCTCTATCAAAACCTTGAAATATTCCCTTGACTAATTGATGGCAGAAGGTTACCAAGGATAATATACTGATATTTAATAGTTCTACATAAAAAATGAAATAAAATACATAATAGATGAGACTGAGAGTATAGAAGAAATGAGAGAGACCTGCAGTTGCTGATTCATGCTAAGCACCACAATATCACTTGAAGAACAATTGTCATGCACGCTGTCCAATTGATTGTAAAAGCTTATGTCTTGTTCCCTTACTGTGGTGCTTAACACACTTCGAAATTTGTCTTCCAAACTAGATCTTAAACCAGTAGAAGACCCTTCTGTCGTGAGGGAGCACTGAGGTGGGTTAATTCTAGATGTCAATTCTTGCAGTTTTTTCTCCAAAAGAACACTTAAAGCATCACCATCTATTACATGTAACCTGGGAGGAGAAAATGATGACTTTTGAGGATAAAACTTGTCATTACTACTACAAGAATTGACATCAATTTTGTTCCTTGTTCCCATCGCTTGCTCGCTAGAGGACTGTAACTCGGGCAAGTTTCTTCTCAAGGGAGATGTAAATGTAAATGAAATCACACCATTGCTTCCTTTCATGCTAAATGCATCCTGGTCAATACTTCCATCAGTCGTAATATTGCATTTTATGGGCATGTTTTCATAAGTATTAGCTGCACTATCAGAACCTCTTGGCTTATTGTGAATATCGCAACTGCTATAGTTTTTCTTTTGGGAAATACCCTTCCTTTTGGAAACTGGAAACTCCTTTATGGTATCAGTGATCCTTGTGCCAAACCTTTTGGGCTCAATGTTGGCATTTACAGAAACCTTTTTTTTAGTCTTCTTTGCTCCAGTAGAACTTTCTGAAGACCAAGTTTGTGTTGGCTTATTAGAGTCCATCTTTGAAGCTGAACTACCTTTGTTGGTTACACTATTCTGCTTTTGATTATTCTTTCCAAGCACATTTCTATTCTGGCTTGTACAAGCTCTCTGCTGCATTACCCTGCCCCTGTCTGCAATTTGTTTCTTCTGGCTCCTGGGCAACTGGTTTGATTTTATATTGTTATGTTCTTTCTGCCTCATATATCTCCTATTCCCATTCAAAGTCAATTCATCACGGCTCTGAGCATTGGTTTTAGATGGCATTGCAAGTGAAGCAGATTTTCCTTTGCTTGCCAACTGACAAGAACTGTTCTTTACTGAATGCCTTGAACCTTTGAAACTTAAAGTGGATTTATATAAATTGTTTCTCCTCTCACTAGGCTTGCCATTCAGAGGGTTAGCAGTGTGTGTATCCATGAACTTGGATTCATATTGTGCAGCTTCCAATTTCTCTTTCAGATCAAGAATTCTTAATGAAACAGATGAAGGTCCATATGAAGACATTTTATTCCTCCTACATGGCTGGGGACTTGCCTCAATTATTTTGGTAGCTGCCTCCATTATATGAGCTGCATGCTTAGGTTGCATAAAAGCAGGGCTCTTGATAGGAGACAAAAGTTTGTTGTGAGAAACTGGAATGGGTTTAGCAGACTTTGGAGGCAACATTTCAGTCTGAAATCTCTTCATTGACGGATTTCCCACTTTCAAAGCCCTTGATTGCATGGCACCCCAAGAAGACTTCTCCGGCTTAAGTCGCATATTTATGGGATCCACAGGGCAACCATAGTCAACCATTGAGTGAAGAACATCCTCATCATGAGAATGAGAAGATCCAAGAGAGTTGGAGCCATATAATGAAGTGGATGATGAGGAGAGCTCAGAGACAGTTAAAACTGGCAACGAATCCAAACCCATAAGTCTGGCTACTAACCCTGGGGCTTTAGTCCCATACCCTTCATCACTATTAATTGATATGGCACAATCAAAACCACAACTTGCATTATTGCTAGGATTTACTCCATTGTCATCCATTTTTATCTGAAACAATTGTAACAATCAACAAAAAAAACTGTATTATGAAAGGAATAATTAACAAAAAAAGGTTATAAATAAGTCATAGACTATGAAAGGTTGAACAAATGCACACCCTATTTTCCTGTGACTTTGGCATGCTGTCCATGTTTTCCTTTCCTTGCTTTGAAACATCTACAATTAATGTAGCAGAAATGTTTAGCATAGGCACACCAAACTCACTTCATAGCATGACTTAGGTTATGTTTGGAACAAAGATAGGAGTGTGCATTTTGAAATTTTAATGCATATTCCCGAATTTCCAAGACACAAAATGAAGAAGAAAAATTTGTAGCTTTGGGATTGAAAAATACTTTTGAACTCCCCCACTAGGATCCAAACAAGGACTTAATAATTGAAGAAGGTACACAATATATGGACAAAGCAAGCAAGACAGAAGTTTAACAAATAAGAACAATAAATATATATGAGAGACTGCAAAATAATTACCAGGTAAGATAGGCCTGTCACAAAGCAGCTTCTTTTGAGATTTGCCATTCCAGTCAAAGAAGCTAAGGAAGCTTCCCTTGAAACCTTTTTTCTGGATCTCCATTGATAACTTTGCTCTAACAAAATATGAGATTCTTTTGAAGGTTATTTTCTCTCAAGACTCAAATCTGAAGAAGAAACAAAGTCCTTCATCTGAAGAAGAACCCCATTTTCAAGTCTCTTTCTTGCAACCAGAAAACACAATGTGTGTCATAAAACTCAAGTCTTTTTGAAAGAGGGTCCTTGAAAATGGAAAGAAATAGATGAGGAGTTATGAGTCATTTTCATCAATCTCTCTCTCATTAAACAAAACCACTCACTGCACAATGCTTACACTCTTGCCTTGTCTTGTCTCTATTCCTCAAAGGAGATAGTCCAAACGATGAATGGAAAAAAGGATCTGTGAGAAAAGAAGAAGAAGACAACATTTATTAATTTGCGTGGTAGTATAAATTTGCAAAGATCACAAAGAAAGAAAAGTCTTGGAGAATGGGGTTCTCGTGGAGCTAAAACAAATGAAAGCTCAGTCAAAGAGGTGGAGTGAACTAATAAAAAGATTTTGATTCTTTTTCCCTCTACAGAAAAATTACACCTTATTAGTATTTTTTTTATTCAGTAGTAATTTCTTCTCTCTTAATTAACGTCTTAAAAGACACCAACCAATCAGGCTCTTCTTTAAAATAAAAATTATTATTATGTTGGAGAATTTGGGTCTTCTGCATAGACCAAGATGACGATGTTTGATTACATTTACGAGGGTGTATTTGAAATAAAAATTTAAAAAAATAGTGTGAATTTCATATTTATATACTCTGTTTTAATTTAAAATTTTCAGCTTATTTTATCTTTTTGCACGTTCCCACATTTTCTATTCCTTTAAACCAGACACTTCCTAACTTTTGGCTGGAGCTTTTAAAAGACGACCTATAAATTGTAATAAGGAGTACATGAAGTGTTTTGTCATGTTAAATAAATTATAAAAAAAATCTCAAGAATGTATGAAAAAAAAAGTTAAACTTCACTTGCACAATGTCTACACTTTAAAAGAAATTAATCTTTAGTTGTAAAAGATACTACTAGTGGTAACAAAAAAAAACTTAATGTATAAAAGCAAGGTGATAATTTATTGGATAAATAATTATTTTTGTCTATAAAAGTGTATAATACTGATAAATCATTCTCTGAAAGATAAAAAAATATAAAATTTAATTCTTAAAAGTGTAAAAAGTGAAACAAATTTGAACTGAACTGACATACGTAACACATAAGATGCAAGATGAAAATGTCACAACATAATGTTCACTTGGATATATAAACTACAATTGCCGACAAATACGTCTTCAAATTTAATAATTTATTAATATTTTCATCCTTCAATTATACAACTTAGTGACAAATATATTCACAAAATATATAAACCTAATTAGTTGACATCGATAACAACAAAATACATGCACCAACAACACATTAGACTTAAAAGTTTTTAATTTCGTTATTGCATAACCTGAAAGGATAATCTATCATTTTTTACTTTGACATCTATTATAATTATATAAGTGGTGACTAACTGACAAAATAATTATAAAGCATCATAATTTTGATTGCTAGATATTTCATGTTAGTTTTCTTCTACTTGTGGATAATTCATTTAAGATTTAACTAATTGATTTTTTATTTGAAAACATACTCATATCTTGCCTCCTCTTGAGTCTTGATTACCTTGTGATAAGTTGACATTATAAATATAATTATAATTACAATACATTATAGTAAATATTTACAATAACAAAATCATAGACTTCTAAGTTTAATATGTTGTTAGTGCATATATCTTGTTATTGATATTAACTAATTAGGTTTACTTATTTCGTGAATATATTTTTCATTAAGTTGTATACTTGAAGAACAAAATGTCAATAAGTTGTTAAATTAGAAACATATTTATCAATAACTTTAGTTTTTATATTCACGTGAACGTCAATTCCATGACAATTTTATGTTTTTGTGTGTCATATAGGTGAGTTTCCTAACTTTAGGTATATATACATATACCTATAATTCTCTGTTTTGATCATATCGCACTATGTATCATTTGATAATCCAATGAATATTTGATTCTTTGTTTGACCAAATAGACTTTTGTAATGTTAAATGTAGGAATCTCGAGCATATTTAGAACTCCATAGATCTCGACATCGGGACACCCTATATCCTTTTTTTTTCGAGAATATATTTACGGACTAGCTTGTGGTCAT
Source organism: Glycine max (assembly GCF_000004515.6). Lineage (NCBI taxonomy): Eukaryota > Viridiplantae > Streptophyta > Magnoliopsida > Fabales > Fabaceae > Glycine > Glycine max. The sequence continues at coordinate 38,518,164 of NC_038246.2, forward strand.
GGGTCCATTTTTGTAAAAAATGTCAGTTATAACAATAAATTTAGTTTATTAATTGTAAAATGTTTAATTACTCAAATGTATCAACAGGATTATAACTAAATCTTTCATTTTTTTTTTGTATAGCAGAAATTGAAGCAAAATAACTATTAAATGATTATTTTAGTTTACTAGAGACATCTACATTTTTTTAGCTCGACGAAAATTTTATGCTTTTCCTAAAGATTCTATTAAATAGAAATAGAGAATGAAGTAACTAAAAAAAACATATAATATTATAATATTGCTCTTCTAGAGAAATCATCTAAAAAATAAGATGTTTTAAACTTATTCATACAAAACAAAAAGACTCACATAGATGTTATGGGTCATTTTTTTTATTTTCCAACGGACAAAAATTAACGGTGAGATTAATTTGGTATACTTTTTACTCTTTCAAAAATTAAATTTTATTTTTTAATTTTTCAGGGATAGATTTATTAGTGTAACATTTTATAAAATAAATAAAAATGACTATTTGTTCTAATTTTTTATTATTTACCTGCCCGGTCATTTATCTACAGGGTAGTTCTTAGGTAAAAGCATTCAGGTAAGTTTGGAGAATATTTTTTTTTTATTTTCATTGAATAATACTTATCAGTACCATTATAAATCAAATTCTCAACACAAGAAATATATTATTTCTTAAAAAGTTAAGTATTTTTTTTACATTAACTAATGGAAAGATAATGCATAAAATCAGCTAATGACACCAAAACGTAGCCAAACCTGTCTTTTATAACTCATCAAATCCTTACGGGACAAACATGATTGCGATAAACACAAAATGTAGTTTTAACCACAACAGAATTTAATTCATTAGATTAAATATGATAAATGAATTATTATAAATCTTTTAATATTATTATTTTTTATTGTGACATGTAAAAAAATAAAGTTTTAACAGAAAACATAAATATCTTATTTATGCCAATTTGAACACAATTTTAACAATGAAAATAAATATTAAAATATATTTTATTGCATTAAATAAAAAGTTCAAATTTGTTGTTCCATTGGAAGGAAAATAAAGTAATAACCCGTCTACCACAAAATTACCTGGTCAACAGTTTGTCCTTGTTTTTTTTTCCTGGTTACTCTGTTTAATTATGGGAATTTTTTTTCTACATCCAACATATTTCCTCGTATGAAAAGAAAAAATTAAAAATTCATACAAATCATACAGATTTGTATCATCAATATTATATTAAAAATATATTTTATAAAATAATTTAAAACTAATGATTCATTGTAAGTCTCAAACCTATGAACTAACATGTTAATTATGTTAAAAATAATTAATGTTGTTATATATAACACTAAAATTTCTAATGTGTATTTAATACATATAAGTTTACATAATTAGTTTTGTAATAATTAATTTTCATCTAAAAATATATTTTTTTACATATATAAATTTTTATTAAATTTATGATTTTTATTTAAACTTATGCTTTTTATTTAAAATTTATATATGTAAAAAAAATACATTATTAAATTAAAATTAATTGTTACAAAATTTATTATGTAAATTTATATGTGTATTAAATATGTATTAGAAATTTTAGTATTATATATGATGACATTAATTATTTTTAACATAATTAACCTATTAACTCAGTTGATTAGAACGTAATTCGTATGATCAAATCGTAATCCATATGTTTCATATAAATTGTAAACAATCTGTAAGTTTCATACGGTTATTAATCGGTAAGTCTGATACAGATTATCAATTACACAAGGATAATGTTAAAATTAAAGAAAAAATTAATGATATATTAAAAAAAACACTAAGTGCAGAAGAAAATCCCTCGATTGAGTGAACTTTTAATGGACCGTCCACCACATCTTTAACTTTAGTGCATGTGAGGCGAGTCCGTAGTAGAATAAATCATCAATCTGATTGGAGACACTATTTATTTATATATTATACCTTATTTAATGAAATTGTCAACTCTCTGTGACTCCCACCTAGTCTGATAAATTTCTGGGGTGCAATTGCAAAACATTAATATTGATATAGTATTTATTAATAATACACGTGACGTGAGTGACTCAGAATATAATTTATTGGTTTTTTTAACCATTTATACCTTCTCTCTTTATAATATTTCTAAAGTACGCTACTTTGTATTTTATTTTCCAAAATACATGAGTTTTGAGCTTCTTTGAGAAGTCGGGATTTGTTATCCCGACTTCTGAACGTTGGTTTTAATTTTTTTTTAATGTATGTTTTAATTTAAATTATTAAAATAATTTAAATTTATTTAAGAAATTGATTTTATTAGGTTTAATTATTTTTCTTATATTATTTAATTTATATAAGACTTTTTTTAAGTTAATATTTTATTTTTAAAAAAAATCTGATTTTTTAATATTATTTTTGCTTTAATAAAAAATTAAAATTTTTAATATTATTATTTTATTAAATATAATTTGTTTGTTTGTCATTAAATCTTTTTTCAAATGATAATACTTTTTGTTTAACAATTTATTTATAAAAGAATATTTCATTACATTATAAATAAACTACTTAAACACTAACATTTGTCTAATGGAAGACGAAAGATGAAAATATGTTAGGATAATTGTTTCTGTTATGGCTTTGTTGCTGGAAAATTTCACATTTTTTTGTACTTTTCTGTTCATTTTCTTCTTCGTTCATCATCTCAGTAAGAATGCGAGTTGAAATCAGATAACCCTTTGCACGCGGATTGTTGAGAACCACATTAATGCGGTAAACATTCGCATGTAAGTGAACAAGGTGCAACACTACACATTAATGTACATGGCAGACTATCTCTTGCATCATGAGTGTTGATTGCAGTGTTCCACATCATGTGCCGAGGCCATGCGGATTGTTGAGAACCACGTTAATGTGGTAAACATTCGCATGCGAGTGAACAGTGTGTAACACCACACATTAATGTACATGACAGACTGTCCATTGCATCATGAGTGTTGACCACAGTGTTCCGTATTGCACGTCGAGCCCACGTGGATTGTTGACAATCACGTCAATGCGGTAAACATACACATGTGAGTAAATAGTGTGCAACACCACACGTTAATGGGGTTGTCAGTGCATGTGAGAGTTAGGTACCACACTGTTCTGCATCTCTGAAATCATGCATGTGTAGGCTATTATTATTGAAGTAAATTGAAAATAACAACTTTAAAGCATCGAACAACTACAAATACACAAAGACTGAGAAAAACTTAAATGTAATACAGCAATAAAATATGTTAAATTATTCATTCTAATTTCAGGGAATTGTGTAGCTTCTGTTCTATCTCGGCCCAACTTAGATCATTAACTTGAGTATGTGATAATAAATTATGAACATCAACTTTAAGTTCCATACATATTACACTTGTCATATTCACAAATGTATGAAACATGCACAAAACACCTTCTTCGTCAATAATTTGAATTGCCCTCTATTGAACTTAACCATTGAATTCATATACAGGACAACGATACCAAAGTGCAGTAATTATAGGTGTAACATCATTATGTCTAATTGATGACTATATTGTGGTGATTATGTTTGGCAGTGCCATTGTTGGATTCAACAGTAACGATTTTGTCTTATCACCTCTGAAAACTGCATTTGCACTTGAACTCTAAATGATTTCACCATTGATATAAACGTACGCACAAATTGGCTCTGACCTCATTTTGCTTGCTCAACCTGTTTACTCTCACAATTCGATTTAATGCAACTATGCAAAGTCTTTGATGATATGGTGCATTTATATATACAATCAATCACGGGTCCATGGTTCACGTGAATTGGAATCTCGATGTGTGACACTAGCGCAATCGAGTTAACGTGCTTTTGAATCTCGAGGCATTAGAATGAGACAAATTATAAATGTGCTTTGGAATCTCAAGACCTTACAATGAGATAAAGTGTAAATGTGCTTTGGAATCTCAACACAGATTATATGACAAATAGATGGCAGGTGCATGTCAATACCACATTTTCATCACCCAACTTCAAATTTTATATCATTTGTATTCGGTTTACCATTTAACATCATTGTCATGACTCATAGACCTTTATTGCATCATCAACACGTTCACCATTCACGTACCACGATTGACGACTTAATCACTTCATATTATCATACAATGCCTGAACCAGAACCACAAATTATATCATTATTATTGTCTACCGGATTCCAACATATTGCCCTAATCAAACAGTGCAAAATTGATCTTGCATTGATCACTCCATTGGTTGAACGATGGAGGCCTGAACCACACACCTTTCACCTGTCATGGGGTAAGTGCACCATCATACTTGAAGATTTTGCACTGCATCTAGGCATTAGAGTCGATGGTTGTGTTGTGATTGGACCTAACTTCTTACGTTGGGATAAGTTATACGATGAGTTACTAGGAGAAGTCCCTCCAGAAAATACATGTAAGGGAGATGCATTGAAGCTAACATGTTAGCATCTTGCGTGCACCATTGCCTGAAGAACCAATAATACACCAACTACAATGCAGGTGTAGAACTTACATAATATACATGATTGGTGGTGCTTTAATTCCTGATAAATATGGAAATAGAGTTCATCTAATGTATTTGAACCTATTACGTGATTCGAACAACATAAAAAAATATAGTTGGGGTTCTACTTGTCTAACAAACCTATATAGAGAACTATGTTGGGCATCATCGGAGGTTGGTAGAGTTATGGATGGTTGTGCCATACTATTGCAATCATGGGCTTGGTACTGCATGCCTTCTATTGCACCAAGAGTCCCACGACCCGAAACAACTTATCCACTCGCTAAAAGATTATTTACATATAGTGAAATCTAAATTTTTAATTTCAATGACGCGTATTATAACATTACAATGAATATTGATTTTGTTTCTTTTACATTTCAGATGGAGTGGTGATATATTAGAATAAAGGGCCACACCTCATGGTGACTTGGTCGGATATAGATCTCGTATAGATCATATGAAGAGCCATGAGGTATAATAATATCATGAACTGCACCATCAATATGTACATATTAACATTTACTGATGTTGCATTATTAGCATATATTTCAATTTTCTTGGGTCCCATATAGAGGATTTGAAGAACACCCACTAAGAAATGCATATATAGACAGGGAGATTTTGTCTGCATGTACTGCAATTATTTGTTTTCTGATTATGGAATGATATCAAACAAATCGGGTCAAGCTACAATTTGGACTACAACAAGATATCCCTGTTGATCCCATAAATCTTGATCGACTTCACCAAGTTGACATGCAAGACAATCATTATAGTGACTAGATGGAATATCATGCGAAGTGGATTAATATATGAAAAAACAAACGTAATGATGTTTTAACTGGACAATGGGTTGAAGGAATAGTGACACATACACTAGAGTACATGTAATGATATAGAAAAAACATTATTTTGTTCTTGTCTGTTGCACAACAACTAAATGATTCATGCACAACAATTACCCATAATGTTGCAGGGACAAGTGTTGAACAAACACATTTTGAAATTCCAAATCCTCATTCAATGTATTTTACTATTTCACTTGTTCATCAAACTTTTGGCCAGACTGGTGAGTCAGTCAGCACAACTAGCCATGAATGGATGACCAATTTATTTGGTGTCTATTTGAATACACCAAATTCTATGACATCATATTTAACTTCTTTACAACAGTTCGATGCACCATATTCATTTGGAGAACAAGAACAAAGTTCTTCAGCTGCAACAATCCACACTAAATACACTGACACAGAACAACAACATCATCATCACGTGGGAGAACCAGTCTACAGGAAAGAAGAAATCCACGACGTAATCGACGTCCACCACCCTGTGGGATTGATCATCGTCTTGGTCATTGAAGTATAAAATATTGTGATAATGGGATCAACTATGTTTAACTACCCCTATAATGGTTTCATAAAAAAATACCTCAAATTAAGAGTAAAAAATTAAAAAAAAATGTTTCCCACCCTTAAAACAATGTTTAAGTGGTCATCTTATGCAATTTTTTAAATTTATGTCCAATACATTAAAAACTTCTATGGGAACTTTGTTTTATAGTCCTCACGTCAAAGAATAAAAAATATATATCCTGTAATGGTTTCATCAAAAAATACCTCAAATTAAGAGGAAAAAAAAGTATGTTTCCCACCCTTGAAATAATGTGTAAGTGGTCATCTTATGAAATTTTTTTAAATTTATGTCCAATACATTAAAAACTTCTGTGGGAACTTTATTTCATAGTCCTTACATCAAAGAATCCAAAAAAAATATCGTGTAACGGTTTCATCAAGAAAGACCTCAAATTAAGAGAAAAAATTAAAAAAAAGAGTATGTTTCTCACCCTTAGAATCATGTTTAAGTGGTCACCTTATGTAATTTTTTAAATTTATGTTCAATACATTAAAAACTTTCGTAGAAACTTTATTCCATGGTCCTCACGTCAAAGAATAAAGAAAAAATATATCGTGTAAAAGTTTCATAAAAAAACCTGAAATTAAGAGTAAGAAATAAAAGAAAATATGTTTCTCACCCTTAAAACAATATTTAAGTGGTCGTCTTATGAAATTTTTTAAATTTATGTCCAGTACATTAAAAAATTTTATGGGAACTTTATTTCATAGTCCTAACATCAAATAATAAAAAAAAATATTGTGTAACAATTTCATAAAAAAATACCTGAAATTAAGGGTAAGAAATAAAAAAAAAATGTTCCCCACCCTTAAAATAATGTTTAAGTGGTCATCTTATGAAAATTTTTAAATTTATGTTCAATACATTAAAAACTTTCATGGGATCTTTAATTCATAATCCTCACGTCAAAGAATCCAAAAAAAAATATCGTGTAGCGGTTTCATCAAGAAAGACCTCAAATTAAGAGTAAAATAAAAAAAAGTATGTTTCTCACCCTTGAAACAATGTTTAAGTGATCATCTTATGCAAATTTTTAAATTTATGTCGAATACATTAAAAACTTCCGTGGGAACTTTATTTCATAGTCCTCGTGTCAAAGAATCCAAAAACAAATATATGGTGTAATGGTTTCCTCAAGAAAGACCTCAAATTAAGAGTAAAAAATCGAAAAAAAGTATGTTTTCCACCCTTAAAACAATGTTTAAGTGGTCATCTTATGCAATTTTATAAATTTATGTCCAATACATTAAAAACTTCCGTGGGAACTTTATTTCATAGTCCTCACGTCAAAGAATCCAAAAAAAATATATCGTGTAATGGTTTCATCAAGAAAGACCTCAAATTAAGAGTAAGAAATAAAAAAAAAATATGTTTCCCACCCTTAAAACAATGTTTAAGTGGTCATCTTATGCAAATTTTTAAATTTATGTCCAATATATTAAAAACTTCTATGAGAGCTTTATTTCATAGTTCTCATGTCAAAGAATCCAAAAATAAATATATGATGTAACGGTTTCATCAAGAAAGACCTCAAATTAAGAGTAAAAAATAAAAAAAAAAGTATGTTTCCCACATGCTCACATGTCATTTACCTGTGCATGTGAGTAAATAGTGGATACCTGCTTGCAATTGAAAAAATTGATAAATACCAATACCAGTTGAAGACATTCGTAGAACTTTCAAATATTCACCTCAACCCCTACAACAATGTATCACCTAACTGCATATGTTTATGTTTACAACAATAGTAAAATCTGCAACACTAATGAGGTCACCACCTTCATTAGTAACAACACAAAAAATTTCATGGTCAACAAGGCTATAACTCTTACTCAATTGCTTGAACTTGCTCACCAAAAAATAAACATTGAACCACACCAACATATCAAAGAATTCTGCTTTCGATGCCCCATATTTGAGCCAGGACAACCATATATATATACATCTTTTATTCTGGGAGATGAAGTTGACGTTTGACAAATGTTCAACATTTTTTACAACAATCCAACATTACCATTTGTGGAGTTATTTGCCACAATTTGTGACAACAATAACCCACAAAACAACCAACATGACTCAACCTCCAATGTTGACGACCTGTTATATGAATACGAGAGTTGTTGGGTCAAAAACTATGGTAGTGATAGTGACTCCTCTTCCGGACCGAGAGGATACAACATGTCTCCTTCCCACGAACCAATATTCAAACGAAGTTGGTAATCTGGGGATGATACGTGTGTTGTTACCGCTTTGAGATTATCCAATGGTGTGCCATGTTGGTGTTCAGTGCTTTAACATTAAGCCATTGTGAGTTTACATTGCCTACTTCATTTCGTGTTTGTTATTTGTAGTACTTAATTTAACTAATGAAATAAATCATTTGTTTCAGTTTATGTTGACAATTTGGTAAAAAAAAATGACAACTCAACTATCTATTATTTACAAAAAAAACTGACATTGAATTGACAACTCACAATTTAAATTCAAGTTTGAAAATAATATTAATGGACGTTTGAAGCACAACGTAGTAGAGTAAAATCAAATTCAAAATTGACAACACTTTACAATTTACACATGTCTCTGAAAAAATAATATATGTTTCATCAACAAAACTGACATTGATTTGATAACTCATAATTTAAATTCAAGTCTCAAAGTGATAATGGGCGGTCTGGTGCACCAAGTAGTATAGTAAAATCAAAGTCGAAATTGACAACATTTTCTAATTTACCCAAGTTTCTAAAAAAAAACAATAGATGTTTTCACCAACAAAATTGACCTTGATTTGACAACTCATAAATTGCATTCAATTTTCAAAGTGATAATGGGTGGTCTGGTGCACCAAGTAGTAGGGTAATATCACAATCGAAATCGATAATACTTTATAATTTACCCAAGTCTTTGAAAAAATAATAGATGTTTCACCAACAAAACTGACATTGATTTGACAACTCACAATTTGCATTCAATTCTCAAAGTGATAATGGATGGTCTGGTGCACTAAGTAGTAGGGTAAAATCACAGTATTATGCACTATATCGATAAAGCGAAATTACAATAATGACATGTGTCCATAAACATCAACGGGGCAAAGCTTCAAACAACTATAAATAACACAAAATACCCTCAATATAGTCACACACTTGCGCATAACATACCTTCACAAACCATATTCAATCTCAATACTATGACATTCTTAGGAGAAACAAGCACTCAGATCATTTCCAACTCGAGATTAACATTCATTTTTCCAAATGGATCAATCATTCACAACCAAACTAGTGCTTATTTTCAATGTCCTACTCCAATACCGATGCGAGTTCTTGAAAATTGTTCTTTTGATCCATTGAACAGTAGAATTCACAACACCCTTAGACTAACCAATGACCAATTTATGGATAAAATCTACTATCGACAACCATCCATAGTTGCAAGTAAGCAATCTTTTTTTCATTCTCTACAATTGGAAAATGATGATGATGTTTGCACAATGTTAATGTGCAATGAGTAATACTCATGTGTTGGCCCTATAGAATTATTATGTATCATCAATAGAACACTCGATGGTATATTCAACCTACTTTAACACACCATCACTCCTACTCATGATACATTTTTTTATTACAACGGCAAGTGGAAAATACCATGACAATGCGATTTTTCAGGTTACTCCTTCACTGGAATAAATCCAATAAGATTTCAAATTCCTTCAGGATGTAGCATCGAAAAACTCAAGGATGTCATCAAGAAGTTGCGCCTATAGGGATTCCCTTTATGAAATTCATGAATCACAATTGGTCAGACAATTGTTCTTTTGACAGCCATGACATACAAAATATTCAGAAAAATTAACCAAGTATCAAATAATAGAGTTGATAACCAATAAAGATGTGTTAAAGGTGCTAATAGAATCCAACTATTGGAAGCGTTTTTGTCCAATATAATTTTAGCTATTTTTAACAAACCAATAATCCAACTATTGCAAGAAGACATGTTCACTGCACAACATCTTTCAAACTAAGATTACTTTTTTCATTTTCATGTTTAAATTGTTATTGTTATTACATTGAGTTGTTTTTGTTTTATTATGTTTTATTTATTATGTTTCAAATTCATTTTATTATTTTCAATTGTTATTTGAGAGTTTTAATTTCTCCAAAAGTTTTATATAAATTAAATATTATCGAACAAAATTTATTATCAATTAAGTCTTGTACAAATTAAATAATATAAAAAAAATAATTATACTTAATAACATTATTTTCATAAACAAATAAAAATTATTTTAATAAAAAATTATTTTTAAAATCAATTAAAAATATTTTTATATAATATAATATTTAAATTATTTTAATAATTTAAATTAAAACAAATTTAATAATAAAAATAAAATGTAAATTATAAAAAATAATTAAAATCAACAAAAGTTGGGGTGACAAATCCTGACTTCTCAAAGAAGCTCAAAACTCATGTATTTTGGGAAATAAAATACAAAGTAATGTACTTTAGAAATATTATGGAGAAAGAAGGTGTAAATGGGTAAAAAAATCTAATTTATTGATCAACTGATCATCAAACTTCAGGTGAGTTGCTGATTTGTAATGCTATTGCGGTTCAGAAATAATTTTAATTTGTACCTAATGTATATACTGTTAGGCAAAGTACAATGTGTCAAAAGTATGCATACAAAAGTTTTTGGTCTCTTTAATTTTCACTAGAAAGAAGCTATTTCTCTGTTTTTTTACTCGAATAATTTTATTATTTTGATTTTACAAAATTTCGCTATCGAGTATATATATATATATATATATATATATATATATATATATATATATATATATATATATATATATATATTTTGTTGATTACTTAACAACTCTAATGCATTTATCCTTATATATCTTTCATTCTAATTATATTTTTCTATGCACAAAAATCTTATATCTTACTTAAAAGGATCGTGTTCAGTATTATTTGAAATCAACATCTGATTGGTATCAAGGAATTTACAACTAGCAAGACAAAAGAATATTTTTATTTATCCATAAAAATAAAAAATAATATAAAAAAATTTATAATAATTTACAAATGATGTTTAACAAATTTAACTAGATTCATTTGTTATAAGAAAAGAATATAAAAAAATGATTAGTTTATAATATATTTTAGTGCAATTGGTACCAAAAGAAATATAGTTTAGTACGACTAATAAAATCGACAGACGTTTATGAATTATATCCTCTACAAGTAGTACAACCAACAAGATATACGTGAAAGCACCATTTATGAACTATCTTATTTTAAGGTTCATTTTTCCAATATGTCATTTGTCTTAGCATCCCATGCTCCGCCAGTTATAGCAAGCTTCTATACTTGTTTTCTATCGAGGAGATTTATGTGAGGGTGAAATTGGCAAAAAAAAAAAAAAAAACGCAAGTAGTTAAGACGTCATGCTGAAAATGTTTCTTGTTATGAAGAAGACACCAAAGAATAAAAAATCGGGACTGCTTGGGAATACATCGCATGTGCTTTTATTTAATAATTTCTTTTTACGAAACTTACAATTCGCCTTTAGACCTTATATGATTTGTCAATCTTATATTAATATTACATTCATAGAATCATATTTCATAAAACTCTATTGACTAAGTTTGCATCGTACAACGCAAATGAGATATCAAAATATTTGGTTGAGTAGCTTTCATACATAGAAGTGGACTATCATACTATATGGATCACGATCACATGTGAATCAGAATCAGTAAAGAACTACAGGTCATGCAGTTGGACTCAGGATGCATATATTTCAATATCGAAAGGTGTGTAATAAAATTTTATAGTTGAAAATATGTATTTTATCAAAGATTACTCTACAACCCACTAGAGTTTGTCTATTGGTAAAGAATTTGGACAGTATATATGTTTTACTGAGGTATTAAATTTTATTCTAATTGTCACCATCATATACAGAAGAAAAAAAATTCTCAACATTTATTTTCCTAATCTCATCCCAATTGGGTTAATCTTTCCACGTGACAAATCAAACTTCCGTAAATGCATTAGAGTTGTGTTATTCACACAACTCATACAATATTTATACAACTCTTTTATATCTTCGTTACATCATTTATTACACACATCTCATTCTTTTCATTCTTAGTCATATAAATAAAATAGTAATATGTTGTATGAATTATTGTACAAATAATATTTTTCAATACATTAGGTGTATCATATAAAATTATATAGAAGTTATCAAATTTAGACTTAAAATTATTCTTAATCGTTCATAAAGATGCTTGCATGGTCAAGGCTAACCCTCTTTCACCTCTCACTAGATAAATCGTCTTAACTTCAAATTTGGTTTATTATTAAAGTTTTCCAGATTAATACAGTTAATCCTTAGAAGTAGTAACTTGTATTATTTTTATCCGTCAAGTTTTGGTCTATACGAGATAGTACTTTTTTTTTGGTGAAATACAAGATAGTACTTTGAGGAATAAAATTATTTACAAGTTGACAATTTAATAGGATAAGTTCGTTAAATAAGTATCACTTTAGAAAACCAATAGTATAAATTTACATTTCCAATGACCAAAAAACACAAGTCGGCTTCTAATCACCAAATTATATTAGCTCAGTTTACAATAATCATTTATACGATAACATAATTTATTATGCAGTGATTATGATTTATGATAATCATTTATACGATAATGTAATTTATTTTTCATGGTACATCAGAATTGAATCCACTTTGCTCAATGGACTCTTCATTTAATAGCGGTGGTGCCCTTGCAGTTAGAAATAAATGCATGCATTTATTCATATGTACTCGATGTCCACAAGTTCTCAATTCAGCATCATTACTGGCCCCAGAAGATTTGTATGGTGGATTCCTCAGATCAGAAGTTGAATGAAATTAACATGAACAGACAGTATTACTGGAATCATGCTTATTTTCAGCATTGAACTAATGAAAAACAGAAATTAAAATTATAAAAATGTATAACCCCATCAATCTCTTTATTAGCATAATGTGTTCCCAAAATCATCCCATATTGACCGAGAAAATATTTCAAGTTCTTAAAAAATTTGACGCTTCAAAAATGGAGAGGAGGTCCAGCTGTTCCAGGTGAAGCTGTATCCACTATCCAGTCCTTGTACTTCAACGAACTAGAAGGAACCATTGCTAACTCTAGACCAATAAGATCATGGCCAAAAAAGAAGCTATAGAACGAAATTTCCAGTTTACCAAGATTAGAATTTTGTGTGAATTTAATTCTTTTTTATTGTTCCATCAATTTTTTTCCTTCAAAATTTTGGTACATCTTGGATAAACATTTCTCTTTTTTGTAGATCTGAAAAATAATGACCTAGAAAGAGATTTTGACTTTTCCACGGGTAAACCATAAAGATAAAATCCCAAGGGCAAAAACGCAATAGGTACTGCTCCACAAAGTCCAGAGAGTTGGTTAGAGCGTACCAGACTTGATATTGATCGTGCAACAACTCACAATACATTCTTGAGACAGTTATCACAGGGGCTAGATCCATACTTGCAGTCTTTTCTATCAAAAGATTCTCCAAAATGTTTGAGTAAAGTTTGTCTCCGGCATTCAGCCTACCCATACAAACAAAGATAAAATATAAAGTCTTGGGGATTAACGCTTTTCTGCACTAATCGTCAGTTTGTTACACCGTTAAAAACACGGGTGAACAATTTATGGATGATTTTTATATGAAAACTTATATCGAGAACTCATGCATTATTTTTTTTTAACTCCATTTTCAAAGGTATTAAACTGACTATAGATGTGAGAGAAAAAAGTAAAAAACAAATAGATGTTGAAATGTAAGGAGCTTGATTACCTTAATTTCACAGTACTCTTGCATCTTTTTGGCTTGAGCCATTGCTGTCTTAAAACTTTCCTTTTTATATCCTTGGCCATTTCTTATCATGCATACAACTCTACTAAAATCCTTCTTTTGGTATAGGGCAATGCAAACTGAAGGAAAATTATCTCTTCCAGCCCTTCCAGATTCTTGATAATAGCTTTCGATTGATTTTGACATTGTATTGTGAATGACAAAGCGCTGAAAACATGACAATAAAAAGGAATATTTGAGTAACAAAATCTATAAATTAAAGATACCAATAAGAACTTCTTGCTGTTAGAACTGATCCCTATATTTGCAAGTGTCTACATTTTCCCTAGCCAAGCAAGTTCTGCACTAACGTATACATATTACATTTAAGTTTACAAGGCAGTAGGTTTATACTTCCAACTTATGCACTTGGACAGGATGGATAAGAATAAGATTATAAGATGATCACTAGGAATTTGAATAATTGTAGGAATTATCATTTTTATTTGAAATTTAGTTAACTCAATCAAGGAAAAATGGCTTGGAAAAGAACTTCCTGTGTAAAATTCAGAGTTTGAGATGAAGGTTTTTGGTAATGATGTGGCTTTACAAAAAGGTTGTCCCAGGCATTTCTTAGTCAGCAGACTGGTGATCAATAAGTATCAACTATCAAGTCATGGAATTATCTACAGAGAAGGATGTAATTTCTTTCTTGAAGTGTAAAATTCCTAAACAAAGTTGATCATGAAATTGTGAATGATAACAGAATTATTATAATTTTAAGATGTAGCACAACTTACAACATCAGGTTTGTCTATCCCCATTCCAAAAGCAATAGTTGCACATACAATATGGACCTCTCCATCATACCATTTTTTTTGAACGGCTACTCTCTGTCGGGCAGCCAAGCCAGCATGATAATACACTGTTTTGATCTTGCATTTCTCATTCAAAAATTTGGAGACCTCAACACATTCACTTTTTGAAAGGCAGTAAACAATTCCACATTGATTCCTGAAGCGATCAATTAGTAACTGTCCTAGCTGCTTTAGTGGCTCCTTTGTCTTAGCAATCACTTCATATTTCAAATTTGGTCTGTCAAAGCTTCTTTCAAGAACAAGTGCATGGGGAATTCTTAAAGCCTTCAATATGTCCTGAAAAATAAAAACCATTTAAAGGTGAAGGGGAGGGGGGGGCAGATACTCAATAGAACTGTTCATCATAGTGATTTGATATTCTGATTACCTCACGAACAGCATGCGTTGCAGTGGCAGTCAATGCCATGACAGGTACATCTGGAAAGTGTAGCTTAAGAGATCCCAATCCCCGATAATCAGGCCGAAAATCATGTCCCCATTGGCTGGAAAGCATAATTTTCAATTTAATTGTAACGAGTGAATAGTAGATAATTTGATATCTCTTGTTAACAAAAATCACATAGCTTTAAAAACTCCATCCCCTGTTGAAGTTGCCAATTTTAAGTTCTGCTTGCACACCAAAGTTTGAGTTTGACCTATTTTTTTCATCTTACTAAGAAGCTAAAAGCCACAATTAAAACCTTAAAACAATACAGCTAAGGCTGTTTAGTATGCTTATAATTTTCTTAGCTTAAACATCTATAACCATTCCCCAACTCAAACTACTCTCAAGTATCAACTAACCATCATCATAGATCCCATACAACCTGTCCATTTTTTGCATGAACCAAGACCTACAGTGCCAACTCTGGCCACACAACTCTGCCAAAATTGAAACTCAAAGACTTGATTTTTGGAGAATCAATTCATCCTGAAGCATCAAATGAGGTCTCTTGATCGGTTGATTGTACTAAGGTGACTTAATGGAAAACCAAATTTTGGATTGGGGACCAAATGTAGCTCTCACTCAGTGGTAAAGAATAAACCAAAATCTCTTGTGCAGTCTTTCTTAAACCCTAACTTTTTCATTTCTTACATTTAAATGTGAAAATTGATTGAGTGGGTCATTATCTTGATTTCTATTGATTGAATTGTGAATTACCATTGAATCTTCGTATTGATTGAATAAACTGATGCATTAACATTGTTGTTGTGATATTGGCTGCATTGTGAACATACAAATTGTCTCATTACAATCATTCCATTCATTGCACTCCATATAAGTAGGTCATTGTATAAAGTTGGCCACTATACATTATAGGGCAGTGCAGCTTTAAGAATGTGTGATCAATGGTAATGTTATGTTTCAGAGTTTCATACAATTGTATGTTAGCTTCCATCTTAAAGCAAATTGGTTTTAAGATGGAATCTAACATGGCATTAGAGCCTATAGCCCATCTTTGTGAATCGCCTATTCTGGTAGGGATCACCTGTTCTAGCAAGCATTTGTGGAGTGCAACTTATATATCTATTGGGCAACTTTAATTAATGTCTTTAAAATGGAATCTAACATTGTAGTCATTGATAAAAAATGATTATTGGGATTGTACACAAAAAGAACAAGGCATACCTAACACAATGTGCCTCATCAACAACAAAACCTGCTAGCTGTCCCTGCGATTTAAGTAAGAGGGAAAACCAACAAAATATACTTCAAAATCTACTGCTCTGCCACAATGATTTCAAAAAATTCTACTCAAATCAAGAAAACTTTACCTTCTGATGCATGAATTTTAGAATCTCAAGAAACGATTGGTTGCCAGCAATTCTCTCAGGTGTCACATACAAAAGTTTGCATGATGGTTTGTCTTTTCTGGATACAAGAAGACTAATGTAAGAACAATTTAAACATTAAAACAGTCAGTAAGCTGGAAGATTTTTTTCAAAAGAAAAGAAAGAAATGATAGTAGAATTAGTGCATTACAGTATTACTACACTATTCTCATGGGTAAATTATCAAACAGAACATGATAGATAAGAATACATAAAGAAGTGAATTTCACCTTAGCTCTTGGAGCACAGCTGTGACCTGGGAAGCAGTTTGTTGAGAATTTAAGAAAGTAGAAGGTATTCCGAACTTGAGGTTTAGTGTTATAATCTGGTCCTGAATGAGTGAAAGTAATGGAGATACAACTACTGTAACACCTGGTTGAAGAGTAGCTGGAAGCTGTAAGCACAAGGTAAGGCAAACGTGTTCAGAAGCACAAATTATAGGATGACAAATAATATTTCACCTATCAATGGAAGCTCTGTGTACAAAGCATGGTTTGGAACTACCCATTGAATAATGAATAAAAGAGGGACAGTCAGCATACACAATCATTTGACACATTCTAGATCTTTATCACTTTTGAGCAAATAGTTTCTTCAGAAGAACATAACCACCATCCATATTAATTGCTTAGAAGAATATGGCCAAAAAATAAACAGAGAAAAAACAAAAAAGGGATTACAAGAAAGAACTGACCTGATAGCAAAGAGATTTACCGCCCCCAGTAGGCATAAGAATAAAAGAATCTTGCTTTGCCAAAGCTGCTTTACATGCTTGATGCTGCAATGGTCGAAACGTCCTATTACCAAAGATAACAACATTGGCCAGTTCAATATCATCTAGTGCTTGCAATTCTTCATAAGTGGGACTACTGCTTGTATCCCTTGATGCAAAGGAGGATTGCATTTTGCTGGAAGTTGATGAAACTGACCCTTGAGTAATGCCACTTCTGTAATCCTACAACATATAGTAATTATTTCAGTATAGTCTCTCATCATGGTCTCGGTCTTATATACCAGAAAATGTAACTACGGAAAAGAAAATATAATAGAACTACAAATAATCACAGGAAATCTTTACCTATTATTATTGCCCTCCAAAATAATCAACTGTTTCAGAACCATGCAATAGTTTTAGTTGATTACCTAAGAAAGAAGGGTGGGTGAAAAGCTCTCAAGGCCCCAACCATCGAAGAAACTGTCCTTGCAATTTTTTATTAGTGCCATATTGTTTTTTGAGTTACATCACTTCCTATTTTGTTAATTTCGTTTTATTCCTGATCATTTAATAATCGGTGTTCAAGGTTTTGGCTTTCGAAGAAGCCTAACATTTAAGCATTAGAGTGTATATGCAGACCCATAATAATTTTATGTCCATTTAAGTGCATTTTTCTCACTTATAAAAGAATGGTATAGCTTTAATCTTGTTCACAAGGATTTGAGTTAATCAGCATCAAATGTACACATCACTCTGTGATGTAGTTTTAGAAAGCTCACTATCATTCCTCTTCCCACTTTTTTTTATTTCCTCCGCATCAATATTCCTTCCCTATCCACTTTATTTGTTTAATCCACTGTTATTTATGCATGTACACATCCAAATCTCGCATATTCAGCATTCTATTGAACTGTGAGTCAGAGATTTCATAACACTCCAAAATAACTAAGGAAAACAATCTGAACTCGAAGAAATTTTAGTCACTGCGATTTCGAAGTATCTTAGCAAATAATAATAAAATCAAATTATTGTGTTACCGTAGGTTTTTCCCTCGAAACACTACAGTGCATATCCTCGTCGTCACTCGAATCCAACTCCACTACATTAGTGTGGCTTTTGCCTTTGCGTCTCTGCGGTTGAGGCGAGTCGTCAACAATGTCAACGAAGAAGCTTCTCGAAGCATCGTCATTATCTGCATCGGCACACGTGTCAACGGTTTTGTCGAGTACGTGCGTCAATGTTCCACACGCTTGCGACTCCATTTCCTGCTGGTCATCCCAATCCTCGGTCTGCATCGACTCCGCCAGCGCCGCGAGAAAATCGTCGCCGCAGTGCTCGACGGTGATGAAATCGCGACCGTCTTCGCCTGAAGAGAATGAAAGCATCGAATTGCATTGCGTGAATTTGAAAAAAGGGAAACGGAATTGGTAAAGTGTGGGTATCGTACGAACCGTAGAGAGCGATGAGACGGTCGAGGCATTTGTTGGCGGAGGATTCGTCGAAGCCAAATTCGAGGGCTAAACTGATTAAGCGAACTTTCTCCAACTCCAGATCTTGGTTCTTCTTCCTGCTACTGCTTCCCATTTCGATTCCCGCGCTTTTTTCTGCTTTCAATTCTACTTTGCGCTCTTATGCTTCTGCTCCCTCCCGGGTTTAAGACAAGGTTGGGGACGCGGACTTTGCTGCTTAAACAGTAAAACGAGGTCGTATTATTATTATTCTTCAAATTAATTGTGATAAAATAATACATTATCTGCTTCAAATAGTGAAATAATGTTTCTTTAATTTTTTTATTATTAAGAAACACTAGGAAAACAAAGAAAGACCTTAAAAAGTTATTGAATGTTGGTTGTATATTTTATGAGAGGTGTATCTAGTAAGAAAAATAAGAAAATGAGAGAGAGAGAGAGGTGTGAGCTGTAATATGATATATGATCACGAAGAAATAGAAAGAAAAAGAAAATAAAAATGAAGAAAGAGATATAAGAAAAAAAGTTGCATGATAAAAAAAATCATATATCATCTGTATATATCTTTTTTCTTTCTTTTTAGATGTAACTTTATAGTTTATACATAGATATTAATGAGTGGGGGGTAATTTTATCGGAAAGTAAATTAAATGATAGAAGATATTATAGTAAAATTAAATAAAAAATTGTGATACATCTTTTTTATATTTATTAAAGCCATATTTTTCAATTAATTAAAATGTATGTTTTTTTTTATAAAATTATAAGTTTATTATTTTATATAATATATATTATATTTTCAAATACTTATATATAAGAATCTTTATCTATTATTTTGTCTCACCCATAAAATGTCTACACTTACCTGAATCCAAGGAACATCAATGAGTATCGGTGTCAGCATCCAATGTTTAAATCTTTATCTTCTTTGTCCAACGTTCATCCTTCACAACCTCCAAAGTCCAAATACCCAGCACCTCTCCATCACACTACACACCTAAAACACAAGCCAAGCGACCATCAAAGAGAGTCACTCAGTACCATTTTCGATTACAAAGCAGTGTATGGGAAGAAGCAAGAAGGCATGGCAACTGAAGAAGACCTTAAATGGAAAATGAAGTTGATTAGAAACTGCCACACACAAGACCCTCCTGTAGTCAACTATGACACTTGGTTCATGGAAGAGAGGAAGACACCAACAATAAAAAGGGAGCCACTGAAACTAGAGAGGGATTACTTAGGCGAGGAGGACTTCAAATATGAGGGGATTTTTCTTGTTGCTACTGGGGGTTTAGTATTCCTGAGAGTTTTCTGTAAAAAAGGGCAAAAGGGAATTGTGAGGAGAGGAATTGGTGTAATTTTCTCTTCTTGAAGAACTCAGCTTATAATCGGGCGCCGAACTCTTAATGGAAGAAAACCTTCGATTCAGTAATTCATCTTAATCACTTGTGTAAGTTTCATTGTGCATTCACTGTGTAAGGAATATGTTCTCTTTTGATGTTCCCTGAATTATCCTTCCTGTTATGAGCTTTGAGCTGTTACTGGTTTAATAATTTTGCTTGTTTGTTGGTATATGTTTTATATTGTTCTCCCTAATTAGTTGCTCGATAAAATGCCTAAACTGATGTATTTACCAAATTTTAGCTCTTCAAGATTGTTTCTTGTTCTGTCAAAGCTCGATGATCTCGTGCTAAGTTTGTATATATTATTTGCGTGCTTGAGTTATCTCATCGGTTCAATAAAATGCATACACTGTTGAGTAACTCCTTGTTCTTTAGTCTTGGTGATCTATTCATGGCTGTTAATTCTTGTTAGGAGTTTAGCTCTTGGTACTTTTAGTTTAAACCGGAATATGTATATGCAGAGATTGATATAAAAGTGCTGTCAGTTCATGTTAGTCCAAAAACGAAAAGAGGACTTGTGGTGCTGTAATTGATGTGAAGCAAATTTGCCACTGTTGTCATGCTGTCATGGACCCTTTTTTCCTTTTCTTTGTTTTTGGATATGTTATCATATAGCTTTTGCTCTTAGACTGCCATTCATTTGCTGCATATCATGAATTGAATATTTTCTCATGCCAAAGCATTTTTGAAAGCTCAATGTCTAATTGTTAGTATATTTATAAGATTCTTGTTTCACAATATTTCATGACTTTTAATTCTTTTCCTTTTATGTACATATTCTGTAATAGAAACCTTCCATCTAGAAAATTCACTTTCCTTTTAGCGTTGAATAACTGTTCCTTTAGTTATTTGCTTCTTCATTTGTTCCTCTTTTAATAAAAAGGGTAAATAGTTTAAGAGTTAATTGATAAAAAATTCTGTTTGTTAGTTAGAACTAATTCCTTAACTCCTTGATAGACTTCTTTCAAAAAATATCAAAGCTTTCTTCATCCATTTATTAAAATAAATAAATAAATAAATAGTTGAAGAATAATTTAATTTATGAACAATTTTTTTTATTTTTGTTTTTAATTTAACGGGTGCTTATTATAATAATTATAATAGTTCCATGATTTAATAAAAACAAATAAGTTACTAATGATAATAGAAAAGAGTTAATTGGATGTCACATCCTTTTAGTTCTAAGGTTTTAAACACATTATGACATGTTTTAAACTTTCCATCTAAAATAAAGATATTAAACCATAATAAATTGATTTGCTTCTAAGAATTGACTTGGGTGTATACCCATGTCAATTTTATATCTCGCGACGTATGGATGGTGACAATTTAAAAATCCTATATTTAATAATCATAAAAAAATAATAAAAATTAATTCTCTTTTTCAAAAATAATAAAAAAATTGATTTGCTTAATTAATTAGAGATAACCGACTTGAGAAGTAGTAATGGTGAACTCAAATTTGATTTCAAATTTTTTTTTTCAAAAAGATTTTTTTCATAATTTTCCTTGTAATAAACTATGGTGATGACTCTTCAATTTTTAGATCGGTTTTCGATGTCCTCTCTCGACCCTGGTTGCGACAATCAGTCATAAAAAAATCAATTAAGAAACATCAGTTTGTTTACGTAACCTGGTCTTGAATCTCAAGTCAAAAAACAAGAAGAAAAAAAATGTATAGAATCTCATTGTTCCAAGCTTTCGAGGACACCAAGAAACGGTTTGAGGGTGATACTGGAAATGGAAAGATGAAACCATTTCGCTAGATGTCACCACTGAAAGAGGGGAAAAAGATAAGATTTTACAAGATGGAACTAATGCAAGAAAGAAAGAAACGCAACCCATATTTATCCTAGAAAAAAGCAAACATGCAAAGCAAGAATCTGTACATGTATAGCAAACTCTCGAAAGCGCATTCACCGGATTGAAACCACGAGGAAGGTTCCCTCACATATACAATACAAGTAACGTAATATAAAGATGACACATTCCAATGCATTATAGCTAAAAATTGGCGACGATCTTCATGTACGTGACCTTAATACTGCGAAATCCTTCCTTAAGAGAAGACTTGGCCTTGCCTTGGGTTTCGTAAAGCTGGTATTTGGCCACTCTGCGCTTTCTCTTGGTCTCGTCGTGATTCCATCGCGATTCATTATTGGGTTTTCGTTCACTCCTTGGAGATGGCTTATAATTAGTAGATGCCCTGTCCCTGTTCCTTTGTATCCTCATTCGGTTGTCATGTATGGTTCTCCGTTGCACTTCATGTAGTTGGATCTGTCTCGTCCCTACACAGAATGATTGAGCCTGACGTTGCTGGATCACTTCCATCTATATGATTTGATTGGATATGATAATCAATTCTTAAATCTCAAAATTCTATCCAGGTTTTATATTTTCCTTCTATATATGTATTGGCGTTTGATTGTCCCTCTATCTCTCTCTCCCTTTATTATGAATCTTTAACTTGGTTAGATAGAGAGAAAGAAAGGATATTGGAATTCAAGAGTCTTGAAATGCTATGAATTGTGTTTTATATATGATTTCATGGTAGAGAAGAAAGGAGAGATCAGAGGTGAATGGAGGTAAATTGGTCAGTCTAAATTTAGCCATGTTCATCACCCTCCACTATATACAATTTCTTGGTTCAAAAAAGAAAACTATATATAGTTTCTCTTTAAAAAAAACTACATATAAGTTTATCGCGCTAATTTTGGGTATCACCCTATACAACTGTAATTGCAGCTAGTAAATATAGCATGTACAAAATGCCAAATTTCAAATTGTATGTCATATACAAAAAAAGAAAAAGAAAATATTCAATGAAATTAATTATCATTTACCTCTTGAAAATTTCTTATTTTTCTATAGGAACTTTTCCATATACACATGCAATCAGTTAAAAAATTCGATCTCAATTCATCAGAAATCAATGCTTGCTGGTCTCCTTGTCAAGTGTCTACAATCTTTGGTACACATTTCTTGAATTTCTTGGCGTTTTCGGTGAGGGACACCTGGAGGGTAGTTAAAAAACAGTAAAAATCAATAAGTATGTTAGAACAAAGAATTTGCAATACAGGAAAGGTTAGTGGACTAGGCAGAAAAAAAAGGTATATAGTCACATACGATGCAAGACTTCCACTCAGATTTATCTTTATTATGTCCTTGACAAGGAAGATGGCGGAATATGTGAACAAGTACAACAGCATCCAGAGCAGCGTATTCTAACTGCACATATAGAACCGCGTTAGATAACTGAATGACTTGGTTCAAATGTGTTGCTCTTCGTATTCAGCAGGCATGTATGGATTGCAAGACCTAGCATACTAGGAATTATTCAAAAACTCAAGTTCCCCAAGCAAATGTCTCAAATGCATAATCAGAAAAGTTTAGCATTAATGGATAGCAAAGAAGAAAGGGGAGCTATTACTTGATGTGGAGTTAAAGGTCTTTGCTCCCAATTGCTGTTTCGTCTTGTCTTGTTTAAACTAGCTCCCAGTATTTTCTGATTTACCAATAAAAACACCGGTTTTGTCAAAATAAACTAACATGGAAAAACCAGGGGTTTTGATAATTATCCCTTTTAAATATCAAAACTACTTAAAAGGAGACATGAACACTAAAAGAAACATTAATACATACAGTACCTCTGTAAGCCCAGCCAAACCACCCCGAGGTTCTTTAAAAACATTCTGGATGTCCAGCAACATTTCATAGTTCTTGAAACATCTCAACTCTTCATACGAATAAGCAAGTTGCTTTGCATCGCATTGGAAATTATAGCCTGAAAATACAAGCCATTGGGCAGTTTGGTTACTAGTTGAGATTTATAAAAAACACTAAGTGCTTCATCTGTCTTGAGCATTTTTGCTTACAATTGTAAGAAGATACTACTTATCACAGCCCATTAATAGTAGCAATCTCATTCAGGTCAAAATAATCATATTACAGAAGTTATGGATCAATCTTGTCCACAAAAAATTTGGTTTGTCAATCTATTCAAAGACTAATGAATTTAGAATTTTCATACCAAGTTTTAGAATTCTAGGTGACAGCAAAATGCGAGATAGACAGTTATCTAAAATGTCAGGCACTTCTTTGTGTAACTTTATCAGATCAAAGATAAAAGCCGAATCTTCAGAAGCAATCTGCATGATAGAAACCTGAAACATGGAAATTCAAGGAGGAAAGGAAAAGAGAGAATCAAGAGTTCAGCTTCTGATCAGTGACATGCATAGCTCGAAACGATTCAACAAGACCTATAACTTTAAATAAACTTAGAAAGATGTACGGAGAAACATTAATCTATCAGGAAGATCATTTTATTTACCTTGTTTGGTTTGCTGCCTTTTATATAATTGGGTTTCCATTCACAGTCAAGACCTATAACTTTAAAACCCTCAATATGCCTTGTTGCATCAAGCAAACCTTCAACTTCATCAACCCAAATGATGCTTTCAACCAATAATTCATCAAGATTTAAATAATGCCCTTGCAGATTACTTGTTTCAGGTACTGCAGGAAATAAAGCAGTTTTGTGTTTGTCATCTGGAGAATAAATCGCAGAGAATAGACACTTTACATAATAAAGTAAATAAAAGAAAATGGTAACAACATCAATGTAAGCGAGATGGTAACAAAGGCAATAAGAAATTTCAGGGATACAAGAAAAAAAAAATAGAAAATAACAGGAAAAAAAGAGAACTATTTGAAGTAAAAGAAGAATAAGCAACCAGCAATCTTAATGGGTACACAATTTGTGTTAATTAGAATTATTTTCTCCTTGGTCACAACAAGCTGGCTTACCATTGATGTCCAAAAACCTGGATAGGGAGTACCGATCACACAGTTCATCAACTTTCTCCATGTATCCAGCTTCCATTGCCAAATAAACCTTGAACAAGTAAAATTAAAAGATTATACTATATACACATTTGAAAATTTTACTGGGGCTATAAGGCCAAAATTGTCGAGAAAAACTAACATTCAACAAGCATCATTTTTTTCAAAAACATAAATAAATAAAAATATTATAAACCTTATTACATCTTCATTTCAATATAATGGAGAACCAGAGTGTTAATATTTTGCTCATAAGCCTATGTTCTGTATCAACTTTAAATGAAACTGTCACAATTTCCAATTGAGCAGCTGATGCTTTAATAATACATCCTGGGCACTTCACACTGTTCAATCCCACTCAAAACTGGGCATAATGGGCTCATGAAGCCTCCCTGTCTTGAATTTGAAAATCTTCAGTCTTCTTTTTAATATATCCACTCTAAGCAATTCTAATAGCAGCAGCGTGGATGGTGCCTAATAACCAAGCAAAATTATGCTTAGGGTGCCTATGTATTATGTGACTGATATATTAAGTTAGAGAGCTGGTAAAAAAAACCAATCATATATTCTGGGAGGCGACCCCTAGCCTTGTAATTTACACCATCCATCAGTTTATAACAAACAAGTATGAGTGTACCACCTGAAACCCCTTGTCTTTAAGCAATGGGTTCAATACTTCAATTATCAACAGACTAGCAGTGATTTAAAAACTCACTGAGAAATATTCTTACCTTTGCAAAAACAATTTTAAACAATGTATAGATCATCCAATATTTAGGAAATATACTTTAAACATATTTTGCAGCACTGGTTACTCACATGGCCCAAATCACCCATTAAATATTAAGAGAAGAGTAACACAATGAAATGTTTGTTCTGGTTTTCATGAGGAATAAGTTGACAAATATAAAGTTAATAAAGTTAAATAAAGCTAATGAAGACACCTGAAGGTTGTCTAACAAGTACTGCTGAAAACACCATGCAACTAAAGCGGAATAGGAAACAGATTGTCTAAGTGTCTTTTGTAAACAACACAACCAACATAGCAAAGAAATCAAAATTCAAAATCAAGGAGATGTTGGAAAATATTTTCATTATAATTTAAAATTAAAGTCAAAAATATCTTTTTAATCAGTTTTATCTTAAAGATATAAAATCTGACCACTATCGTTTGTTATATTCTTATTCCTGTTTTTGTAGGAATTCTATTGACTATATCTTTGATTTTCTATCTGTTGGAGGCTTTGGTGCACGTTGAAGGTTTTATTAAGTTTGTTAGTAATCTGTTGCTGCAAGTTGAGGTTGTTTGTTGCAACACGTTGGGGTTGTTTTGTGAGCGGCACTCCTCCTAAACTCTTCCTATATATAGTGTGTTGCTTGCTGTTAGAAGGGAAGTAGCACAACATACTGAGTAGTAAAATTATGTACCCAGTTTTTCCTTCACGGATATTTAAAAAACTCTTCTCTTTCAATATAAAATTCCATTATTATATGTTATGGAGCATGGTGTTCTTTGGTTCGGGATCCTTTCGCTGCACTCTATTGAATCAATGGGTTGTCGTATTTTGGGAGAGGAGCACATGCATATTAATTTACTACCATTGCAGAGGGCCGTTTTCTCTAGCGCATAGTGCACTTCAACCCAGGCTCTTATAAACTCTTCTACTATTACATTTTATGTTTTGTATTAATTGATTATTATATAAACATTTTTTGTGTTTTAATTCTAGGTGAAATTATACCACTGCTATGTTTGTTATTTTTTGGCTTCCTAATTATTTTATCTAACAGGAGAATCAATACAATGGTCACACTAATCAGTACAATACTATAAAGGACGTAGTTTAAAAAGTAAATATTTGCTATTTTACAGAGTTTCCAGTGGTGTACACCTATTCAACTCAGGGTATGTACATATAGAATGACAGTTATTATCAAAGAGATGAAAATGACTACTAACCAGATATTCCATAAGCTGTCTATCATTGTTTATTCTTGCCTCAGCAACCTCCCAGCATCCTTTTTCTGCCAAGTTTTTTAGTGAGCTGCAAATCAATAAGGTAATCTTGTAAATAAGAAATTAGAAAAGGTAAGGGGTTGTGGAATTGGATTTAAGATTCTCTGAACAATCAAACAGCAATAGAAAATCCTCACCATGTCAACCAGTACAAATCAATTACCTTTCTTTACACCTTTTGTATACATCAGGAAAATCCTGCTTTAGATTATTTTTCTTTATAATCTCATGGGCATTCTTTAGCATGTTCCTCTCAATGAACTCCTCTACAAGTGTGGATAGCATTTGTTTCCCCATAAATGTTGCCCACTTCTCTGCGGCTTTGAATTGATTACTCTGTATCATATCAAGGAGAAAAGACTGGCCATACTGGTAGACAGAGAATTGCTCTATTAAAGTGACAGCTGTCATGTACAACTGGGATTTTACCAACTCAACAATATACTGTTCAACAAATTCTTTTGCTGTACCACAACTTAAATCATGTTTTTCCTTAATTTGACACATTGCTTTCTCAACATTTGTTAGTTTTACATCAAAAATCTCGAGTAGCTTCAGGACAATCTTTTCATCATGATCGATCTGGCCCCAAATAATATCTACAAGTAGATGGGCAACTAGGTCTTTCACCTCCAATGAGTCTTCTGTAGTGGTTGTTGATCTTTTCAGGAATCGGCGAAGAGCAGATATTATCAGATGAGTAAATCCTTGACTATGATCTTCAAATAATGGAGAGACATACATGCACTGAACAATAAAAGTTGCTGGTTCGGGTTTTGGATCATTACTAAGAACAAGATGTACTTGATGTTGAAGGGCTCGGAATTTTGTTGATGCCTTACATGTGCCTATGCAATGGCATTTGAAGAGAAACAACATTGAAAATAGAAAGAAACAAGATGTACATTAATGAGACAGAAGCACGCGTAATGAATAATCTTCAATTGCCATTGCAACAAAGATGTTAGATATCTTATTTGAAAAAATACGTTACTAACTTGATCAAGGACTCATTTATCAGATCTGATAAAAAAATAGGTCTATAAAATTGACAGTTATGGGCATTTCAAATAATAAATTTTCAGCATATTTTTAGACCCTGAAAAGAGATAATTGGTTCCAAAATCATTTTCTACACACAAAAATTGCCACACATGGGCAATAACATATTGAGGAGGATACCACATATGTAACCTAAAAGATATAATAGGATATAAAATCTCTGACATCAGAACATTGAATGAAATGCTCACCCTCCAAAATAAATAGTTTTGGGAAACTACATAATTAACAATGCTGATCATTTCAATCTTTCATTCAACATAAATATTTACGACAAGGAAGAGTGAGATTTTGGACAAATTTTAGATGACCATTAATATCTGGGAACATGAGGGAAAGAGTTTGACTGAATAATTCTAAGCCCTCAAAGATTTTGGATGACCATTAATATCTTGAAACATGAGGGAAAGAATTTAACTGAAGAATTATAAGCCCACAATTTTCTACAATGTCAATGATTGCAACAAAACCACAACCGTGGCATTAATTTAAAACCTTGAAAATAAGCATTGATGTCCAGTTTATCTGGGCAAATGATGTTTACTTAAAGAAAAACAAACTACCAGAAAGGTCAATTGAACCATTTCGGCAAACACTTAGCACTCGTCATCGTATGATCTCATTTCAGACAACAATTATTGGCATTGAAAGGAGAAGAATTCATACCATAATAATAACATTCTTTCAGCAGGAACAGAAACACCACCGGAGAAACATGAGTTAAATCATAGAAAGCATGTTTGCATAAGGTCCACATTTGACTAGCATTGTCCTCAGTGTTGCCTGTCTTAGCTACATTCTCCTTCAAACTCATCCCTGGTCAAAACTGTAATCATAGCAGCAACGCGTTAGATAACTATTTGAGGTTCGAAAATTACAGGCATACACCTAATGATTCTTAATTCCATGCATTCATCAGATCATCTAATCTCTAGACTCTAAATGAAGCACGAAAACTTCAATATGACCAATGTCTAAAATATAGGACACGGGAAAGACCGTATTCACATAAACAGAAAGATTCTAATTAAATAAAATATGAGTACCATATGATAAAATATCACATTTATGTTATATTTATCTTTTTAAACAAACTTTTTATGTTTTTCAAGTGTATTAGTTGGGTAAAGGTAAGTGATTTTTAAACCAACAATGTTCTTACGGTGTGTTCATTTGCGACTGAAGAAACCAACATATTTCACGGTGATTTTGAGAAAACATCGTGTTTCCTTGCATCCCCGTTGGAGACAAGTTCAGAAAAGGAACATAAAAAAAAATCATAAATGAATAAAAAGAAGAAGTTCGGTGCGGTTGCTTTTCCCTTTTTTCTTTTTATGAATATGATAAGCAAAACAAAGCATGCAGCG
Organism: Glycine max; assembly: GCF_000004515.6. Taxonomy (NCBI): domain Eukaryota; kingdom Viridiplantae; phylum Streptophyta; class Magnoliopsida; order Fabales; family Fabaceae; genus Glycine; species Glycine max. The sequence continues at coordinate 38,547,579 of NC_038246.2, forward strand.
GAAAAAAGAGACTAAACTTTGAGAAAACGAAAGGGAGAAAAAAAACAAAAATAATAACAGAACAGTAGAAGAAAAGAAGAGAAAAAAGAGAAACTCACCAACTGCAGTTGGAACCAATTCGATAGAATTTTTTTTTGCAGATTGTAGCAGCTCTGTTTTGCCTTATGCTTGACTCAATAGTCAGTTTTGGTATTTATATTTTTTTTTAAGTTGTCAGCATTAGTTGTTGGATGCAAATATTAGAAGAAGAAAATAGACGGAGAATGAGACGGGCAATTATTTTATTCAATTAAATAATAAATAATAATAAATTCATAATCATTAGTTTAAAAATTAAATCATTAATCCGTGACGCGAGAAGATTTTATATTTTTTTCCATTTGATATTTTTTTATAAGACCTAACCGATTTACCCGCGAGAAAATTTTATATATTTTCTTTTAATATTTTTTTAATAAGACCTGGCCAATTTACCGCAAGAGCCGGCAAATTTTTCGAGAGGGGCTCTTTTTCGAAATTATTTCTCCAAATGATGTTGTTTTGAGTGCATGGGGCTATTTTTTACATGCAAATGGCTAGTCCCATTGGAGCTTTGGGCTGACGTTGATATGTGGCATTGGTCTCGTCATTCGCGATTTGAACTGCATGGGACTCGCCAGATTGACTGGCGAGTTGAGCTAGGGGAGGTTTTCCAAGCAGGCACGCGTTGCAGGAGAAGCAGCTTTTTCAGGTTGTAATAGCAAGTGGAACTGACGAATTGCGTTGGAGTTGGAATAGTCAGTAGCACTGAGGAGTTTCCCTTGGAATAGCCATTGTCAATGGCGAGATCATCAGCTTTAAATAGGCACTCTCGTTCCACATTTGCTGTGCGTTTTTTAAAAATTGCTTAGTTTTTCGAATTGTTTGCTATCCGATTTTTGTCATTGCTAAACCTTTTGTTCTTGAAGTCAGCCTTCAAGGTATGAAGTTCGTAATAAAATGTGTGTGGCATGAAAGTAGTTTTTATGAAGTAATTTTTTTGACGTCGGAAAAAAGTTTGAATGTGAAGTTTTTATTATAATTTTTTTTAATTAAGTTGTATTTTTTTAATTAAATTTGTGAGGGTTGAAGTAAAAGTTTGTTTTGAAAAAAAAATTGTCTCATCATATTTATTTGAATAAAATATCTAGAGTCGAAAAATTGTTTTGAATATGAAATTTGTAGTCATTTTATAATTATATTAGGTTGGTGTTAATGTTGTGTTACTGTCTTAAAAATTTATGAGTCTTCTTTGAAGTGTGTTTAAAATCCAAAATTTTTGTGGCATAATATTTATTTGAAGTAATTATTTTGAGTATGGTAAATTTTTTAAATATGAAGTTGTAGTATTTTTTTAATTAGATTAGGTTGGGGTGTTGATGGTTTGTTTGTGTGTTAAAAATGTATGAGCCTTGAACTTCAACCTTGTTTAAAATAAAAAATTTATTTGACATCATATTTATTTGAAGTAAGTATTTTGAGTGCGGAAAAAATTTTCAATATGAAGTGTGTAGTATTTTTTTTTAATTAGATTAGCTTGTTGTTGTTGTTTTTTTTAAGTTATTATTGTGAAGATTAATTACTACCTTTTGCTTCGTTGATGAATTATTTTGCTTTTAAAATTAGTACCTTCAAATTGTTCAACTGTTTTAAGTCTTTTTCGTCATATTTAGTTGAAGTTAATAATTTTTATTTAAAATAAAGTTTTAATGTGAAGTTTTTCAGTAAAGAGGTTTTTTGTGATTAGATTTATTTATTTTGAATTTATTATTATTATGATTAATTATTTACAATAGTGTTTTTGTAGGTACATGATGAATTCAGTTATAACAGTGTTGTATTTCAATCGAAGGGTATATGAAAAGAATGATGGTGTAATATTTGAAGGCAGTAAAAAAAACGATTCAGATTAAACGTGGAATTAGTTTCAATGCTTTGAAATTTTTTTGGAAATAAGGTAAAGTTAGAAAATAATGAAATTATTTCTGCTATCAGTTGTAGATTTTTAGTTTTTGAAAAATATGTTGTTTTGCAAATTTGTGATGACGAAGATGTTGAAACCATGCTCGAAATTTTTCAACAACAAAATCAAATGTCGATTTTGGAATTCTATGTTTCATTCTGCAAATTTTCTTACATCATGTGAAAATAATTTATCTAATAATGAGACGCAACAGCCAACAAATGTGAGCAACTTACATGGTGATGAAGATGATGATGATGATGATGATTATCTTGTGTCTAACTCATACGTTGAAGAGTCTTTAGACGAAGATGATAGTCTTGACGGTATATCTGATACACACGATGAAGTTGCCGACATGATTCAACCAGTAAGAACTGTTCACCCAATAGAAGGTATAATTTATTAATTAAAAAAATAGGTGAATACATTTATCATTTGATGTCAATTGTATTTAATGTTAAATAAGTATGATTTGAATTTTTTTTAACTATTAGGTGTACAAGGAATTGAAAATCCATTTTGGAATGATGCTTTGCATTATAACAATATCAACTAGAGTCATCCTGATGAGGAAGACATTTGTGGTTTGGAGATGCCATCGAGTTTTAATGTTGGACAAGAATTATATGTTGGCATGGATTTTGATACTAAAGATGCGGTAAAAATGCACTGAAACAATATGTTATGAAGGTGCATCAAACTTTCAAAGTTGTTGAAAGCAAATCGAACAAGTATGTTGTTTGTTGCTTGAATAAAAGTGCAGAGTGTCCTTGCCCGTTCTATATGAGGGCAATTTTATCTTAAAAAAACTGATTCATGAAAAGTCACACAATGGGGTGGACCACACACATGTCTCAATATGACCATGACACAAGATCACGAGAAGCTTGATTCTGATTTAATTGTCACTGGTGTAGTAAGTACGTATTTTATGTTCATATTATGCTACTTTTGCGTTAATTGTCATTTTAATTTTGTTATTCTATTTGTTAGACAAATGGCCTCAGATATCTTAAGAAGGGGGTTGAATTAAGATATTACAAACTATTTCCCTAATTAAAAATTCTATTTCAATTTCAATGCAAGTTGCAAGTTCCCTTAAAAATGAACTTTTAAATAATGATTCAAATAGAACAATCTGAATATAAATATAAATCAATAATAAATAAATGAGTTTAAGGGAAGAGAAAGTGCAAACTCAGATTTATACTGGTTCGGCCACACCCTTGTGCCTACGTCCAGTCCCCAAGCAACCCGCTTGAGAGTTCCACTATCTTGTAAAATCCTTTTACAAGTTCTGAACACATAAGGACAATCCTTCCTTTGTGTTCAGATTTCTTTATAACAAGAGACCCTCGGTCTCTCAATCCCCTTTGAGAATTTAGAAAGAAGAGAAGAATAAATCTCTCTTGAAAGAGATAGATTTTACAATATGAGCACTCAATTAATTCCTTATTGAATTGCAAGTGTATTGGCCAAGGAATTCTTAAGAGGATGAAATGTTTTTGCTCTTTGAGAGAATAAGACTTTTTGTTATGAAAAACTCTGAGCAAATTCGTGTTTCAAGTCACATATATATAGACCTTTGGTGGCCATGTAAAAACCATTTGAAAAGATGTGACTCTTAGAAATAATTTTCTGAAAATCTCCTCTGGTAATCGATTACAGAATTTGTGTAATCGATTACAGCTTTTAAAATTTAAATTAAAATGTTTATTAACGGCTGGTAATCGATTACCAATATTGTGTAATCGATTACACAGTCTAAAATTTGAATTCAAATTTTTAATAACTGTTGTAAACCATTTTTGACCACTGGTAATCGATTACATCCTCTGGTAATCGATTACCAGAGAGTAAATATTTTGAAAAACACTTTTTAACTTAAATTACTTGGCCAAACCTTTTGCTATTTCAATTAGGAATTCCCTTCCTAAAATACTAGTGATCATCTTGATGTTGTGTCTTGTATTCTTGAATCACATTGTCTTGAATTAAACTTGAAAAGCGCATTTGCATCAAATCATCATGATCATCATCAAAACATCAAAGTCATTTGCTTCTACACTATTAACAGGCATGATCAGAGAAGATACATCAATAAAAGTTTCTTTGATTCAAGAGAGGATTAACAGTGAATTTGCCTACAAGGTATCGTACAATAAAGCTTGGTTGGTGAAGCAAAAAGCCATTGCACTTGAATATGGCAATTAGGAAGAGTCATATGCAAAACTTTCGTCGTGGCTAACACACATGCAAAATCATTCTCCTGGATCATATTTTCAAATACTACATGACGATTTTATTGTTGAGAACATGGTTAGTCGTGAACACCGTCAGTTTCATAGAGTGTTTTGGACTTTTGGTCAATGTAAGGAGGCTTTCAAGTTTTGTAAGCCAACATACAAGTTGATGGCACACATTTGTACGGAAAATACCGAGGGACCCTCTTAATGGCCACATCACAAGATGAAAATGGTGGTGTCCTTCCTCTAGCATTCGTCGTGGTCGAAGGTGAGACGTTAACAACGTGGTCATGGTTTTTGACACACTTGAGTGAACACGTATCACAGATAAAAATGGTATTTGTCTCATATCTGATTGTCACGCGAGTATAAAGTCTGTTGTGGCTAACGAAGCACTTGGTTGGCAACCTCCCCACGATTATCATGTTTACTGCGTCCGACACATAGCAAGCAATTTCAATCACAAATTCAATAATGCCAAACAAAAAGAAATGTTGAAAAAATTGAGTAAGATTTCATTTATCATGGTCACGTTAATTTAAGTTTCATGTATACTTCAAATTATTGTTGCTAACTAATTTCATGCAGGCTACACTCCTTGCAAGCATATTTTTTTTTTATCAAAATTTAGAAAAATTCCGTCAATTGAGTCCAGCCATAGCAACATGGATTGATCGCATTTCAAAGGAAAAATGGACCATGGCTTATGATAGAGAAAGATGTCGATATGACCACATGACAACGAACCTCTTAGAATGTATAAATAAGGTATTGAAGGATTGTCGCAACATACCGATAACAGCGTTGATCAAATCAACATATAGTAGGTGCCAAAAGTACTTTGTTGATCGTGGCCGCCAAGCCCAAAGTCAGTTAAATGAAGGACAAGTATATTGTTCTAAGCTTGTTGAAGAACTTAGAAAAAATCAAGAACAAGTTTGTTCGCACATCGTTCGCGTGTATGATATCCACTCGACAAGGTTTGAAGTAGAGGAGACCTTCAATCCTATTACACAATGTGGTGGACAAAAGTGGGAAGTTAACTTGAATGGTCATTATTGTCAATGCGGAAGGTATTCTGCGCTTCACTATCCATGCTCACATATTATTGTAGCTTGTGGTTACGTGAGCATGAACTACTACCAATATATAGATGTTGTTTACACAAATGAGCACATCTTAAAAGCTTACTCCGCACAATGGTGGCCTCTTGGGAATGAAGCGACTATTCCTCCTTCTAATGACGCATAGACACTTATCCCTGACCTAACTACAATTCGTGCGAAAGGTCAACCAAAATCAACAAGGATAAGAAATGAGATGGATTGGGTTGAACCATCTGAGCACCGACAAAAATGTAGTAGATGTAGAGCAGAAGGGTACAACAGGCATTGATGTCCAATGCAATATGAACGTTGGAGTTGTTCATTTAATTGATTTATGTATGTTACACGGGTGACTTGTATTGGTTTAAGTTCTCTTCAATGTATTTACTTTGTGGGGTTCAATGAAATCGTTAGTTAGAAACATTACTTATTTTGGTTTGTGTAGTTTACATATTTTTTTAACATTACTTATTTTGGACAACTCTAAACCCTAAACCTTAAACCCTAAACCGTAATCCTAACCCTAAGCCATAAACCCCAAACCCTAAACCTAAACCATAAACCCTAAAACCTAATACCCTTCATCGTTAGTTAGTACCATTAGTTATTTTCGTTATTATACTTTTTTTAAACTTTTTTTATTATTATAGTTTGATGCGCGACATAAACTATATCCATTAGTAAGCCTTAATAAATGAGATACGATAGATTAAGTGTCAAATTCAAATGACAAATATACAACAACAAATTTAAACAGAGGCATGAAAATCATTGGGTATGATGTCAGTGATGACGTGAGGATGTGCCACATGGTCGATCCCATCTTCGCGCTTGAAGATCAGGATTTCTTCTACCGCAATGTCTCCCCGCTTCTACTTGCTCAGCCTCAGCAGAAAACTCCTGACGCAAATCAACACCTAATAAGTCACCCATATCAGGTATTGCTCCGGGTATATTTCATTGCGGAGCTAATGAGGCGTTAGGTGTTGCCATTGGGGCATCATGTTGTTGTGAAGGGGTCATAGTCGGCCATGAAAAATGAGGATGTGTTTCCGCAACACCATCGAACGAATGTTCGCTTGCAAACATATCAGTGTGATGACCTTCAAACGGATACTGATACATCTGTGAAGGATTCTGAGAAAATGTTGGTGGCGTGTAATACATTTCATGGCCACGCTCCTCAATTTGTTAGGAAAATTATTGCGCTTCAACAGCCTCCCTTCGTCTGTCAAAACCTCGAGTTTCAACACTTGACTGAAGCATGTGAAACTCTTGTGGTGGAAATCGACGCTCTGATGCTAGACCATGTGCCACAGGCTCAGTGATTCTCTCTTGCTCTTCAGATAAAATCGTTATCTTCTCCACATAAGGCACGAGATCATCAACTGTCCATGTGTTCCTCCCTTGTGGTGACACCATATACTGTAATGTCTCCACAACTTCAGCCTGCAATTATTAGGATCAGGAAATTATGCTTTAAAAAATAAATTGAAGTTAAATATTCAAAAAGAAATAAATACCAATGTAGCTGTGTTTGCATTCTTTGGGTCGACAAACATCTTCGTTTTTCGCCTATACCAGACCATGTAGTCGGAGTTAAAACTTAATAGGCCCTCATGTCGAGGATAAATGTCGACCCTAAACTCAGCTCGATTGTTCCATTGACTGATCATTGGGGTCAGCAGCTGGAACTAATTTTCATCTTGTTTGCCTTTCAGCGTTAGGCCATGGATATTTAGTGGTGCAAAAGACACTTGGGAATAGGTTGTTGCATTCCAAATTGTCGCAACACTCTATCGGGTTGGTGCCACTCAACAACATGGAAACAAATGAGTGGCACCGCCGCGCACCACGTTACACTACCAACCAAACAAATTGGAGGCAACACTGACATAACATTTGTTGTGTAAGGCTCCCACAGAAACTGCATACAATAACACAGTTGTTAATTTTCACTTAAACATGGCATTTTATTTATTATTTAACAAATACAATACAATCTTCTTACCTCATGTCGTTTCATGATATCCAATTTGCGACGAAAAACTATCAGATCATCATTGTCAATATGTTGATTTCCACGTCACAGCCACCTACAAAAAAATATGAAATCATCAGTGGCGACGCGTTACATTATTAATTATTTTCAAATGAAATCTTATTTTTTAAACAACTAACATGTGTCTGAGTGGTTTATTTTCTATTACGGGAGGAGTCCTCTTTGGAGCCATAGTCGTGCATCGTTCTCATGCCCACATTTGGATTAAGATGCACATACCTCCGATTGATTTAATTTTGTAATCGGTGGCGCTGCGCATCTCTCTATATAAAAAAGCAAGCATGACAGGTCTCAATGCATACATATTGCACTGTTCAAAGTCACGTAAAAATTGCAGGTACCTTACGAAAACTTTGTTGCTGCTTTTGTCAACAAATAGGGCACCTCCTATGAATCTAAGGATCTATGCACGGGTAAACCTTTGTAGTTGTTCTACGTTACCGTCATGGTTATTTATTTGTGAAAAAATGGTGAGCCCGTCAACTTAATTTAACCACACTGCATTGAAGTTCACCTTCTTGTGGTCTGACTCCCAACAATTCTTCACATAATCCAGCCTAATCAAGATTAGTTTGATCAATTAATGGTGCCCCATCAACACGCTGACCTAATAATACAGAGACATCTTGAAGAGTAATTGTGCACTCTCCGCATCTCATGTGAAACGTATGTGTTTCGGGCCTCCATCTTTCAATCAAGGCAGTAATTAATGACGCATTTATTTTTAGGTAGTCCATCTTCATTATCCAATAAAAATCAGATTGTCGAAGTAAAGGAATAATTTCCTCTGATATTTCTTCTTCCCCTTGGTACGTGGGGACAACTCGTCTGATGTGTAATTTCCGGTCTTCTTCTCCATTCCAAACATGTTCTGAAACATGCTTAGCTTGCATCCATAATACGTCACCATCGATCGAGGCAGACTTAATTTTAATATTTGATGAACATGATGACAAAGATATCATTGATACTGCAAAATAAAATATAATACAATAAATTCACAAAATAATTTATACTTACTTGTAAAGAAAAAAAATTAACTACATTTACAATAAATTAATTAAATATATATACCACATAATTAAAATTTGAATAAATAACAGAATATATATATTTAAATAACAAAATATATTATACAAATAACAAAATTTAAATATATTTTATAAATAAATTAAATTACATACAAACATAAATTTAATTAAATAACATAATATATATATTTGCGACCGAAAATTAAAACAATATATATACAAAATTACTACAAACTAAGGTATCATATAACTAGCATACAAAATTTAAATAACATAGTTATTATTTAAATAATAACTTACACTACATATAAACAAAAAGTATTTTAGATACCCACCAACCACAAAATTTAAATATAAAAAATTATTTAAATATATAAAACATTATTTAAATATATTTCATAAATAAATTAAACTACATGCAAACACAAGTTTAAATAAATAACATAATATATATATTTGTGACAAAAAATTAATACAATATATATACAAAATTAATACAAGGTATCATATAACTAACCTAGCATAGAAAATTTAAATACTTTTAACTAAAACTAAACATAACGTACAAAACTAATATCATTTAAAACTATGACTAATATTATTTAAAACTATAATTAAAACTAATATCATTTAAAACTATAACTAAAACTAAACCTACAGTAAATAACTTAAATTATTAAGTAAACACAAATTTAAATAAATAACATAATATATATATATATATATATATATATATATATATTTACGAACAAAAATTAATACAATATATATACAAAATTAATACAATGTATCATATAATTAACCTACCATAGAAAATTTAAATATATTTAACTAAAACTAAACCTAACGTAGAAAACTAATATCATTTAAAACTAAAACTAAACCTAATGTCATTTAAAACTATAACAAAAAATAAACCTATTGTACAAAACTTAAATTTTCAAAGTAAACCTAATTTATCATTTAAAACTAAAACTAAGGTAAGATAGAAAATTAATAACGTATATACTAATTTACTATACCTAATTTACTACTAATTATCAGAATACAAATAAAATAAAAAAATAATTAAACAATCTTACCAAGTGAGAAAACTGGAAGTGGATGAACATGTTCTCTTTCTGGGAAAGCTTCGTTCCAACACCAACAGCAACAACTTCTTTCTTTCTTGCGTTTTTTTCTTGCGTTTAAGTGGATGCTCTACGGGGGAGGGGGGGATTTATGGAGTTCAAATCGCTATTGAAGCTAGCGATTTCCTCCAACCAAATTGTCAGTCAAACTGGCGATTCCTTGCGAACCTGCACCTGGTTCTACTTCTTCTGCTACGCGCCTGCAACCCTCGGAAACGCCTGCAACCCTTGGAAAACCTCCCCTAGCTCAACTCGCCAGTCAAACTGGCGAGTCTCATGCAGCTTAAATCGCCAGTGACACTAGTGAGACCAGTGCCATGTGTCAACGTCAGCCCAAAGCCGCCAATGGGGCTGGTGATATGCATACAGGGTACGTAAAAAATAGCCCCATGCAGGAATAAGTTTCAAAACAACATCATTTGGGGAAATAGTTTCGAAAAGGAGCCCATTTTTGGAAATTTGCCCAAGAGTGTGTCAATTTCATTTTTATTTTTAATTTGATCCATGTGTAAGTGTAACAAATTTCATTTGGAAAGATTGATTTTACCGAGCCCACAAAATCTCTTCCCATTTCCATAAACAAGAAAAAGGTAAAGTAAAATTAAAAATTTAACAGTTTAAATAAATTTTTTATACCCAAAAAAATATATATTATTATTTAATATTTTTTTTTCAACTAAGTACGTCATTGCCACGTGCCAGATACCAAAGCAACGGTCCAGATCATGGAGCACTCACCAAATCCAAAGGCTCTTATTTGTCCGTGCAAACTCACACTTGTTGCTCCCCTTCCGTTCCGTTTCACCTTTCCTCTTCCCGCCAGAGCAGTCGTCACCTGCCGTCGGCCACCGTATCAGACCCTCCCAATACACCGTTTTCGACTTCCACACAGAATTGTACGATTCATTGATTTTAATTTTCAGGTCCAATATTTTCCTGCACTAACTTAGTGATTTGTTTCATCTTTCTCAATGCTTCTTCGATTATTTGTTTGTCGATGGCGGACTCCAACAACGAGTCCGGTGGTGCGCTCAACGCCGAGAAGGGGAGCGAGATGTCGCCGCGGGAGCAAGACCAGTTCCTTCCGATCGCGAACATGAGTCGCATCATGAAAAAAGGAATTGAAAATGGCTATTTACCATTTTTTAATCAAGAGTGAACTTAGTTAGAATTTGAAAATTTTGTTGGTTAAAAAATAAAGGAATTGAAAATTTTGCATTATTTTTTATTGACTCAAAAGATAAAAAAAAATATATTAAAAAATCTATGTAACTATTCCACAAGTATTAAAATATAAATATTTAATATTTTTTTCTCAATAACTAACTGGCTGAACTAATGAGTAAACCATAAAAAACCTAACAATGTAACAATTGAATTAGTTTCTATTTAAATAGAACATAAAATCATTTTTTACACAAATGCCCCCTTTAACTTTGGCTAAAACCATGATTTGGTTTTATCATTTTAATTATATCCTTTTGATTTGTTTTATCTTTTCACTTATCTACAATAGATTTTAAAGTTTAGAATGTGAGTTAGTTTCTTGATTTTTATTAATTGAATTATTTAATAATATTTTGTTTTTTTTTTCTGAAACAGTTAAAGTATAATGTGAAACTCAATTGTTGTAAAACTATTTTATATCTCATTATGGGATAAAACTATTTGTTAAAAATTTCAAACCTAGAAAAATAATTATTTTATAAATGTAATATAGATGTGTTATATGATACTACAATAAATTAGGATATGAGTGTTCTTAATATTTATAGTGAAAAATTAGGATTTATTTTACATTCAAAATATATTACAATAATAACAAATAGAGAAAAATAAAATTATGTATTTGAATGCATGTTCTTGAAGTAACACAAATTTTTCTCTAATAATATGAAGACTTCACGTGTGTTCACACTTAGACAATGTCTCCTATCAACTCTCTAATAAATGAAATTCTAAGGAGCAAACCCTTTTTCTTATTTTCAGGTTTAGAAACTAGGTTTGAATTTTTTATAGTTTGTGTTTAGTACATTTTGTTCTTATGCAAATGCTTCTATTTATAGTGTTAAAAAAATATGGATATGAGTCTTTTCAAAAATGAGAAATTTAATTTAAAATAATTTCATATCACCTTATATTTGATTTGAAAACAAAAACTATCTCATATCTCTACACCTTAATAAGCTTTATGATTTAAGTCAAAGATAATTAAGAAATAATCAGATGACTAATTAAAGTAACTAGTCACAGATTTAATCTTAATCTTAATATGTAGCAATAGAATCTTATTCTTGTTTTGTGGATAATTTTTATATTTACAAAAAAATATTATTTATTTATATTAATTATATTCTTGGTGCTAGTAAAGAATACAATAATATTTCACTATTTTTTTATTAAATTAAATTTTCTAATTTAACTATCAAATAAATTTATTTCTTATGCCAAAATTGAAACACTCATTTGTGTGATCTGATAGGTTCAATCCTTAATTGACGGTAAATTAAATCAATCATAAATAATTTACTAATCAAAGTGGACGTCTAACAACATTATTTAAAGTCCAGATAACATGAAATAACATCTTTTACCTTCAATAACCAACAAAATATTTATTTTCATCAATTACATCTCAATGTTAACTCTGAAGTATGATATTACTATCAAACTCTAATAAGTTAATACATCATATTTAATCAATGAATAACTTAAAAAAATATTTTTTTCTTTCACTAAATTGTCTTGACCAAGGTCTTAATTATGTCATAGAACTAAAACTCATTATCAAGAGTTGATGAATTTCTTTTTGATTAGTCATTAATTCTACAAGTATTTAGTCATATCAATATCCATTCAACTAGTGTTCTAAGGCATTTAGATGTCCGAGATTAAAGTATAATAAATAATTTTTTAATTATTATGATAATCTTGGCCAAAAGAATATGTTATATTTCTTTTTTAGAACTTCTTATTGACAAATTAAGGTAATATTAATCATTAGAAATTCTTAATTGAGTCAGTTCAATGATGACGTCCACGTATAAATCATCTATATATGCAATTTAATGAATGAGATTTATCAATATTTATCCAATAAAAATCATTTTATATATATATATATTGGTCTATCTAGAATATTAATGTCATATACTCCTATTCACAATAAACCTATCACAAACAACTTATAATAAAATTATAAAGAACTTGTTTCTCATTATTATAATTAAATTAAAAATTTAATAAACAATAAATATAATAATTTAAATAAAGAACAATTATGTATTAAAATTGATAACATGATAAACTGAATCTTAGGCATACACATTTATCCCCAACATTATAATCAATGTAAATAGTTTAACCCTTTATTTGAATTAAATTTCAAAGATAAATTATTAAAAAACTCGTACATAATTTTATCATTTATTTCTGAATAATAAACAAATCTGTCAATTTATAAAATTTAATGTTGAATAAGAAAAATCTCTTAAAATCATTAAAATATTTAAACATTAAAAATTTCATATATATATATATATATATATATATATATATATATAATTGAAAAATACCTATATCTCACGAGAACAATTTAAAATTTAATACAATAAATATTAAAAGTATGTAACCAAAAAGCAAAATAAATATTTTTAAAAAAAATTAAGAACTAAGTTTAAATTTTTATAAAATATATTATCAATATAAAAGTAAAGTAATAGATGACACTTGTGATATGGTTGAAATATTTTTTATTAACTTAAAGAGTTTTATAATTTTTTGAAAAGGTCCATTATATGTATAAAGTTCGTCTCTCGTAAAGTAACAACATATATTGTTTTTATAATATTTAAAATTGAAAAACCAAATTTCCTATACTTCAAGAGAACATTATAAAATTTAATACAATAATTTCTGAAAAATATATAACCAAAAAGAAAAAAATAAATTTAAAAAATATTTAGAAAATTTAAGGACCAAGCTTAATTGTTTATAAAATATACTATCAATATAAAAGAAAAACTACATGTGACATATTATATGGCTAAAATAATTTTTATTTACTTAAAGAGTTTTATAATTTTTTTAAAATTAAAATATCAAATATTTTTTTTTGCATAAAATAAAACAACTTTCGTTGATTAACATGATTTGTAAAAATAATGTATTTTTTTATCCAATGGATAGGGATAGGTGAGATCTTTTTACTTAAAATTTTTTAGAGTTACTCTCAATTTTTACATTTGTTTATCTAATGGTTAAATATGAGTTAATAATTATTAACGATTAAATTAGATAAATAAAGAAAAAAATGTATAATAACTCCTTTAAAGTTAAGATTATTCGTGAAGTAACTTCATCTCTTCTCCTGTATTGTTACTCGTACTTAGTTTAACAGATCATCTCCTTCTGGGTCCTCCTCCCCTTCAGACTTGACATTATTACTATTTTCGGTCTAACTCCACCTGCCTTGCTTGTTCTTTTTCCTACTTCGTAAGAGCAAGTCCTCCTCTTGGTATGTTTTTCCATTAGAAACCCTAATAGAGCTCTTAGGAGTCTCCATCAATCAAGTATTTTATTTTTTGGAGGACAAGATCTATGGATTGATAATTGATATTTCAAAGCACCATCATAAATGAAAGATATTAACGCTTCTCTTGTAATTTTTACTCTTGGAGTTGAAAGGTTACAAGATTGTAAGATTCCAAGCCTTTTAGTTTCACTACTAGAAAATATAAATTTAACATTGCTAGGTTAACATCGATTTTTGATAAAACAGATGTTAACAAAAACGCGGAGACATAATTGTGAATAACGTGAGTTTTTTAATATTGGTTTTTCAAAAACCAATGTTAACTAACTCATGTTAACATCGGTTCTAAAAAAACCAATGTTAACTCACTCACGTTAACATCGGTTTTCCAAAAAACCGATGTTAGAAAATGATTAGTTAACATCGGTTTTTTTCCAAAACAAAAACCGATTTTAATGTTAACATCACTTGGTAACATCGGTTTTTTTTTAGTAAAAACTGATGTTGAACCTACATTTAAAAATGTATGAACCAAAGCCCTATTTTCTCGCACTCTCTTCTTCTCTGTTTCAGCTCCCTTTTCGCCTTCACTCTTCACGTCATTGTCTCGGCTCCCTACATTTAAAAGCATTGTGTCTTCAAACTCTGGTCTTCACACTCTGGTGTCGACGTCTTCTGCCACCGTGACATCTTGCGTCTTCGTTAGGTACCTTCCCTTTATTACACCCTTTCTCTTTTTATTTGGTTTCTTTGTGGTGACAGGTACATCTCGTGCTAGGTACCTTCCCAGCCGCAGCGACATCGGCCTAAGCATTTAATGTTTTGTGTTATGCTTTCTTTGTGGGCATAGAAATCCCAACTATGTCGATATAGTAAACTTGATACACTTATTCCTCATGTCATGACAAAATGTTATGTTTTTATGTATACTGAATTGTGTTATGCAATAATCTTATAATGCTAAAGTTATGACACTAGATTGTGCTATACATTGGTGTTGTCTGGTTGTAGTTGATTGAGCTTAAAGAAGCAAAGACATATTCCTCCTGAAGGAAATCTGTTTTATGTATAGATCAACAATTTATGTATTGTATTGTACATGTATATTCAATACTTAGAGTGAGATGTAGCACCATAGATAGCAGAAGTTTTAGCCTTAAGATGGAGTCTGCAACTGAGAATTAATTATAGGATGGAGAGGATTGAAGCTGAGTCTGATTTTCATTTTTCAAGTTGTTTGCGCATGCTTTAAGGATAGTAAAGGAAGTCCACAATTGCTCTTCAAATTCAAAGATTGTATTCAGTTAGCATAGAGTTTTAACTTTTTATCTTTATCTATTGTGAAAAGAGATAACAATAAACCAACACATGTTATGGCACCACTTGCTAGGTCCTACCAAAATTGTGTGGGAAAACTTGGTGCCTCGACAAGCCTATGTAAGACTGTAATGACGAAATCTTTTGTCCTTTTCTATTAATGAATTATTTGATTTTTGAATAAAAAAGGATAAAGGTATAACAATATTCATTAGTGATTGTAATGCTTGTAAAATATGCATACCTTACAGTACATGAAAATGTATTGTTGATTTGTTGGTAGAAAAATGTTGTTTAGCTAAAATAAAAAGCAACCTTATATTATTATTCCTCTAGTATGTCCAAAAGTCATTCATGATGCAAAATTTTATTCTTCTAGTTGGTCCCGTGAGGCTTATTTCATATAGGAGCAATTCTTTGAATCTTGATCATGTCTTCCTTTATTTGTATATATGTTTTTGTTTTTCCAGATAAGAGCAATTTAAGATGTGTCCCATGAGGCTTATTTCACAGCCATTGAAGGTGCAATACTCCCCCACTTCCTGTTATCTCAAGCTTATTTTTGTAAATGACCATTATTCATTATTATATAAATAACATGCAATACTTCTTAATTCTGAGTTCTAATCAAAGTTGTTGATTTCAGTGTTTGAACCGATATTTGGGGTGTCTTGTGTTGAGCCTTGAGTTGCTTGCTCCCACTCCAATCTAGCTTCACACTAGTTTGTTGGTGCAATTCTTGGTAAGTTTGTCAATTCACTTTTTTATTACTTGTTGACTGTGATTAATGTGTATTGATTTATATACAAGGTATGTTCATGATGAATGAACCTTAGATTCTCGTTTGAGATTGAATACAATGATTCTTACGGGCAGTTTGTATTAATCATTGTATTGAATCTTGAATTGTCCGTTTGGACAATTTGGGAAAGTCATAACTTTATACTACATTCATGCGCAAAGGTTAAGTTTATTTTCTTAAATTTGATGAAATTTCGGTACAATGCATTTCTCTTTGTTCTCTGAGTGCATACTTGATTATCATGGAATTAATGTCAACACTTTCATGTCGTGTACTTAAAGATCAATGCGAAATGTTGCTGAAATTTCATCAAATTTAAGAAACGAAACATAACCTTAACGTATGAATCTACTATAAAAAAATGTCTTCCTGAATAGGATAAGACCACACCTTTAATGAAAAAAGTGAAATTTCCATGCATCGAAAAAATTTGTGAGTATCATAGAGTTATTAATTACATTGATCAAAGTTGGAAGAAGGCAAGTCGCATGGGCCCTATGTATGAGGAAGGCGTGGAACAGTTCTTGAAATTAGCCTCCGAAAGAAGTCGACCAAATGAGGATTGAAAATATTTTTGTCCTTGTATAAACTGTTTGAATGGGAGACGACAAACACTCGATGACATACGAGAACATCTACTGTGTGATGGAATTAAAAAGAATTATATAATGTGGATATGACATGGTGAATTGCAGACTTGTAGAGGGGTCCTAGTCTGAATGGTTTGATGAAGAAATGGGAGATCACTTAGAGGATATGATTCGTGATCTTGGACAAGAGTCTTTTCAGCAAGCACATGCTCCTAGGCATAATACATTACAAAGTGATTCGAAAAAGCCTTTGTATCCGAGGTACAACAAGTCGTTGACATTGTTGTCAGTGGTGTTAAGTCTGGTTAATGTGAAGGCCAAATATAGGTGGAGTGACAAAAGCTTCAATTCATTGCTTCAGGTAGTGCATGATACGCTTTAAGAGAAAAACATGTTGCCAAAAAGTTACTATCATGCGAAGAAGATACTATGTCTGATGGGTATGAAGTATCAGAAGATTCATGCATGCCCTAATGATTGAATATTGTACAAACATGAGTTTGAAGAAATGCACCGATGCCCTAGGTGTGGGGTATCACAGTACAAAGTGAAGAATGATGATGAGTGTAGCTGTGACAAAAACTCAAAGAAAGGTTCCCCAGCGAAGGTGTTGTGGTATCTTTCGATCGTTCCAAGGTTTAAGCATTTGTTTTCTAATGGAAACGACGCAAAGGACCTTACATGGTATTCAAATGGGAGAAATTACGATAGAATGCTCTATTATCCGACTGATTCATCCTAGTGGAAGAAGATTGATCGTTTGTATCTGGATTTCGACAAAGAAGCAATAAATCTTAGGCTTGGACTTGCCACTGATGGAATGAATCCCTATGCCAATTTAAGCACTTAACACAGTTTGTGGCTTGTTTTGCTAGTAATTTACAACTTGTCTCCTTGGTTGTGCATAAAGCAAAAATACATGATAGTCTATGATGATATCGAGCCCAAGACAACCAGGAATTGACATCGATGTTTATCTCAATCCCTTGATGACAAAGTTATGGGACGATGGGGTTTTCGTGTTTGATGGGTATCAAAATGAGACTTTCAAGTTGTGTGCAATATTTTTTGTACCATTAATGACTTTCCAACATACAGGAATTTAAGTGGATACAGTGTTAAAGGCCATCGTGCATGTCCTATTGGTCAAGAGGACATAAGCTACGTACAATTGAAACATGGAAGAAAAATAGTATACACTCGACATTGACGTTTTCTGTAACCTCAGCACCCTTACTAGAGATTGAAAAAAGCTTTTAATGGAAGTTAAGAGCATGAAAGTGCGCCAATATCATTAACTGGTGAACATGTTCTTGAGCGGGTTGGCGACATCAATATTGCATTTGGAAAGACCCAAAAGAAGGAAAAAAGTGAAACTTCCATATGGAAGAAAAGGTCGATATTGTTTGATCTTACATATTGGTCTGATCTAGATCTTCAATATTGTATTTGGAAAGACCCAAAAGAAGGAAAAAAAGTAAAACTTCCATATGGAAGAACATGTCGATATTGTTTAATCTTCCATATTGGCCCGATCTAGATCTCATACATTGTATTGATGTTATGCATGTCGAGAAAATGTATATGATAGTGTTATCGACACACTTCTTAACATTTAAGACAAGACAAAGGATGGTTTGAATAGTTACCAAGATCTAGTTGAAATAGGTGTACGAGACCAGTTACATCCAAGGTCTAATGGTAACAAAATGTACTTGCCTCTAGCTTGTCATACTTTGTCCATAAAGGAAAATATAAGTTTTTGTCAGTGTCTGCGCCGTATCAAAGTACCACAAGGATACTCTTCAAATATTAAGAGCTTTGTGTAGTTGAAGGATCTAAAGTTAGTTGGCTTAAAGTCTCATGATTCTCACGTCTTGATGCAACAACTGTTAGTTGTGGCGATACGAGACATTTTGCCTAAGAAATTCAAACATGCCATAACTCATCTTTGTTTTTTCTTTAATGCCATATGTAGCAAAGTCATTGATCCTCTCAAGCTAGATGAGCTGTAAAACAAGACTGTTATTATCTTGTGTTAGTTGGAAATGTATTTTCCTCCTTCATTTTTTGACATCATGGTTCACTTAATTGTTCATCTAGTGAGGAAAATTAAATGTTGAAGTTCCATTTATTTGCGGTGGATGTACCCAATTGAGCAATACATGAAGATCTTAAAAGGGTATACAAAGAATCTACAATGTCCAGAAACATCTATTATTGAAAGGTATATTGCGAAAGAAGCTCTTGAATTTTGTTTCGAGTACATGAAAAAGGCAAAACCTATTGGGGTTTCGGAGTCTCGGGATGACGAGAGAGTGGGAGGTAAGGGTTCAAGAGGATTATATGTTATCACTCCAAGTTTAGAAGAATTATAACAAGCTCATTTGTATATACTGAATAACAGTAATGAAGATCAGCCATACATTGTTTGTCACAAAGCTTTAGTCAAGGAAAGTAACCTAAAAATGACCAAGAATAGGGTGCTGAAAGAGCATAACAAGACTTTCCTAAATTGGTTTAAAGATATAATCTTCGGTAGCCATGATTCATCTGAAACGTTAAGGAAGATAGTAGATGAGCCTAAAATAAATGTTGTAACTTGGCAAGGATATGACATCAACAAGTATTCGTTTTGCACGAAATCATAAGACGACAAGAGCACTATGTAAAAAAGTGGTGTAAGTCTAAGGGCTGAATCTCAATACTTTGCTACTGTACATGACGACAATCCTTGTGTAGCTTACATGCCTTACTTTGAAGTCATTGAAGAAATTTGGGAGGTTAATTATGTAAAATTCAGTGTCTGTGTTTTCTAGTGTAAATGGATAGATAGCAATATCAATGTACGAATCAATGATTTTGGATTTACTTTGGAAGATCTGAAGAAGCTTGCTTATCAAAATGAGCCTTTCATCATGGCAGAACAATCTAAACATGTATTTTATGTTCAAGATCCTTGTGATGAAAAGTGGTTAGTGGTTCTACACGAAAAAGCAATTGGTGTTAATATCAAAGATGATGATTCAACCGTTGATACTTGTCTCACTCCTTTCTCCACACAAATGTTGACTAACGTCGACGGAGAAGAAGAAGTTGATGATGTCCTCACAAATCATAATATCATGATGAAGGAGAATTAATTAACATCGTATAATGTAATTTATTTTATATTTACTTGGTTTGTTAATTTTATTTACACAACTTAATATAGTTTTCATATGTTGTGTAATTAATGTTGTTTTTTAACAGACACATGGCCACACTTCCTAGCTCACCTCCTTCTCCTCCTGAGTCAACAACACCTTTTTCACTGTTTACGTTGAAGAAGACAAGAAAAGCAACACGATTTAGATTGTTGGCTACTAGACCAGCTGGGGTGGAGAGACCAGTGATTCATGTCGATCCTGTCACTGGAAAAGCCGATGGTCTCCACAAAAAGAAATTAAGAATATATTTGGGGATTGTCGCTTGTGATAAAGTGGATGTTACATATGATAATTGGAAACAAGTCCCTGTCACTCAAAAGGATTTGATCTGGGAGGATATTCAGGTATTTTAACTAAATGTTGAATGTTGTTGTAATATGTTGTACTAAAAATCTTAATTTGTAATTGACTAACTACAAAATGTATTTATTTTATTGCGAATTTGATATTCCTGAATCATCTGATTTGAGGAAAAAAAATACTTCAGATTGTAGGAGAGCGGTGGAGGCAGTTTGAGTCATATTTGACCTCCAAATGGGGCCTGGCACACGACAGGGAGTGTGAGGATGACAAAGTATGTGAGAAGTACGACATAAGTAAAGAGAAGTGGGCCCAATTTTGTCAAAGTCGTAGAGACCCTTCATGGGAGGTTAGTTGATTTTCATTATTTTTTAAACTTCATATTTACATATTATTGTCAACTATATTAACTTACCATTATGTGTTATTGTCATAAGATGTTCGAAAGAAGGCGTAGGCCATTTAGAAACAAAACACTACCCTTCACGTGTTGTCTCATGAGGATTATGATTTTCTATAACAAAAGTTAACAGAGGAGAAGCAAAAGAAACGATTAGAGGAAGCAACCTAATTTGGGAGCACTGATACAATCATTGATTCTTTATCTTTCATTAGATGACACATGAAGTGGAAGATGGCCTGCACAAAAAAATCAGGTCAAATGGTGTCTGAGGCAACAAATGAAATTGCAGAGAGGATTGTAAGTGACTATCATTTGTTAGTGGTCATTTTATTATAATAATTGTTGGATGAGTAAAACAAATTTGCTTAATTTGTTGACTGCAGGATTCCCTAGAGGAGCAGGTCTCACAGGGAAGCTTTGTTGCTCATGGACGTCAGGATGTATTGATTGCTACCATTGGACGACTAGAGCACCTTGGTCGTGTCTATGCTGCTGGAGCTGGTGTCACAATCAAAAACTACTTTGGACTGACTTCAAGGGGCTTTTGCACCTCTTCGTCCATGGCTGCTGAAGACCTAGAGCAGGTGACACAAAAGATCAGAGACTAGCTGGAGGAGTTGATCACACAAAAAGTGACTCAATAATTAATGATGTCTTTCAGCCAAATGCAGTCCCAGATGCAGTAACAAATGTAATTACAGGGAATCGCACTGCCTTTTCAGGCTAAGGTTGGTCCTTTTGTTGCTCATGTCAGCACAAAAGAAAGTTGTGTCGATCCCTCGGGGCATGACCCAGAAATGGAAGACTCAGACAAATGTGGATTGTATGTTGATGACAGTCCTCCCCGACTAGTTGCTCTTAGAAGAGTTTATGAGGGGTCGATGACTATCCATAACGTTCCTTTGGGCAATGATCAAGTGAAGGTTGGTGTTGAGGAAGTCCGACATGCTGATGCTCGCGTTCCTGTACCCACTCAAGAGGTTCAGTTAATGGGGCAGACACTTAACACCTTCCTTATTTGGCCGACACATCTTGTAAAGCCTTTTTTAGAACAGGTATTTCATTTTTGTTTTTTTAAAAATTATTAATAAATGATTTGTTACAAATCAAGTTTTGACTATCATTTGTTTAATATTTATTAACTGTGTAGAATAAACAAGTAGCTAAGGGACTGACAAAACCTATAGATATGTTGGATCCTGACGTTGATCCCCTGTACCTGATGATATTGACCATCCCGTAGCTTTTCCTCAAACCGTTGTAGGTGTTGTGGGATGTTAGCGTGTTTGGGGTGTATAATGATAACTTTCCATTGTACATAAAACATGAAGATCTTTCTGAAATAGCTTACAGTGGTCAATGTCTGAGCATCTCTATTATACAATTGTGGATTCATTAAGTCACTTTACATTATTGTATATTACTTAACTGGTTGTTTTATATTCATGCATAGTTGACTATACTTTAACAACAATAGACATATTAATGATACAAGCATGCGAGTGGGGAATGCCGATGTGTATGGATTTCTCGAGCCATAGTTCATACAAAGATTTGGGCAATCACAATTTAGATAAGAAAATTATATTAAGAAATGGATGCATAATTCACAAAGAGATATGTATCTAGGAGCCTACTTGAATGAGTAAGTTAAACTGAACAAATCAATTTAAATCATGTATGCTTTATAATAACTTGATGTTCTCCAATGTAGTGTACATTGACAAATGGTTGTCATTTTGCCTAAGGACAATGTTGTCATTTGGTTTTGTTCCTTGCACAATAGGTCCAACAACTACTTAAAAGGAATTATTAACATGTCAGTTGTATTTTGTAATACATTTACTTTATGATTACAATTTGACATCAATATTTTGATTGTATAATACACATGCGTGTTTATGTTAATTAATGCTTTGAAGGGATTCAACGACAGTCAAGAAAGTAAATCCAAGGTTGCTACTAGATAAATTGTAGTTAAAGTAAGTCATTTAAATAATGTTTCATGTCTTAAAAATTAAATTTTATTACACTTCGGTTGACTTTGAATATCTAAATATCTTATTCAATTTAGTATAATAAGCAAAAAGGAAGCACTGAGTGCGGGTACGTAATCCATGGGATATCAACAATAATCCTAGAAGGTTTCAAGGATAACTGGGAAATGGTAATTATTTATTACAAAACTAATTCAATTTCTTATAATGGTTATTATTTAGACTCATATATTAACTTATGTTTTATTATATCATGTAGTATTTTACTGATAAAAGATGATTGGAACCAGAGATAATGAAGGCAATTCACATTCAGTTGGCAAAATATTATCTGAAATTTAAAAATAAACACTAGGAGTTTAAGTAATTTTAAAATTGTAGAGTAGTTATTATGTTAATTTAGATTAGGTTACAAATGATTTTATGTATTCACTTTCATTTTTCTTATAATTCATTGTAAATATTCAATTATATATTATGAACAAAATTTAAATAGCTTGACAAAAACTGTATTGTCTAGTTCAGTTTTTCATTTTATAGGTTAATTGGGATAATTACAAAAACAGATAGGATATTAAAAAAATACAAAAAAAACATCGATTTTTTTAGAAAAAATCGATGTTGTCATTCAAAAACAACATCAGTATTTTGGAAAATCAATGTTGTTTAATCGATGTGGTTTTCTACATATTTTATATTTTTTGTTATTTTTTTATGACACAACATCGGTTTCTACAAAAGTGATGTTGTGTAATTTACTTAACATCAATTTTGAAAAATCGATGTTAACATTGAGGCTTTTAACATCGGTAATTTTAAGATCAATTGATAATCGATATTGATATTGAAAGTCCTTAATAATCAATATTAAAAGTATATTTTGTGGTAGTGTTTATGTAATGAATATAACAAAATCATCATAAAGATCTTAATTATCTTATAGGTGTTGGATAAACTAATTGAGATTTTTCAATTGACAATTAAAAAAAGTGTTAAAGGATGAATCACCAAATTTGATGTCAAGATTCCCTCATTAATAATTTTCCACATAGTAAAATATATATATATATATATATATATATATATATATCAATAGGGGTGAAATAAAATAGTAAAACTCTACAATAATTCCAACCTTCTAGAGAGATATCAAACAAGGTGTCCATTTTTCCCTTACCTATATGTTTTTTCTTCTTCTTCTAGAATTTGTCTTAATTGATTCCACTTATGACAATTGATATAATCCTTTTTGCCAATATTTTTATCATCTTTCTATCCCTAATATTTAAGGAAAGGTTATGTATTTTTATAATCATTTAGATTTCAATAATAATTTTATAAGTAATGAAAAGTAGAGATTATAATAATAAAGAGTTAAAAATACATGCAATAAATTAAAGAAACATTAACAAATACGAATAAATACATATACGATAACTAGTAGTCAATTTTGATATGCGGTGTTTGAGGAGTTAAGTGATAATGATTTAATTCACCAAAAATTGGTTATAAAAGGTTTTATTTATAAACTTCTAGTGTCTCCCAAACACACACGCCTTAATTTGAACCCATCAATTTTGATCAAAATAAATTCATTCATGATACATTCAATTTCTCGAATTTTAGTTCACATTTTAATGACTTTTGAATACATTATTTTTTTTCTTTCAAGATAAATGTATCGAAATTAGAGAAGTTTAAGTTTTCTAACTTTGATAAATTTTAAATAAGAGAGAGTTATCAGTACTATTAGGTATTAAGCATGAAAATTGTATGTTAGTTTATTTTTCTTGCAATAATTAACAATTGTTTTACGGTTTTCGAACACAGGGAAGTTCCTACAAATTTCCCATCTTAGAAAGGGATTTTCCCGGAAATAGTTTCTGCAGAAGATCTTCTTATGGTCACCAGTTACCGGTTTCCTACACTTTCAACCGTGTTTTCCTTCCATGTTGTCCTTGACTTACATGTATAGTTTATAGTTATATAGATTTTTTTTTTTAATTTTAGACTCATGAATATTGACTATATCAACCAACCACCGCCCATCAAATAAGCCTTTTCCCCCCTTAAAAAAAAACAACTTAATCTACAAGCCATTTCTTCAACTCAACCAGTTTTTGCAAAACAATAACAAAATTTCACCTGTTTGGAGTTTAGGATTATCAATTGCTGTCATATATAATTAGTTTATAGCTTCAGAAAATGTTTTAGTTATAGAGTAGATTCATTTACAGATAGAGGGAAGGCTTCCCCTAGATTGTGTTTATTTACGGCATATAAAACTAAAAATACGTGCATCATCTTTAAACTTCAGTGGATTAAGATGTTGCCATATATTTAAATAAATTTAATAATTATATTCTCGTTCAGTTTTAAACTATTTATTTCATAGAATTTAGAGCTTCTAAACTAAAAGGGGTGCATCTTAGATAGCAAAGTATATATAATATAATATAATTGTTGATTAGAATTTATAATCTATAATTTAACATTATAACTTCATAATTTGTTACTCCCTCCTCAGTCCCAAAATAATAATCCTCTTATTATTTACATAGACAAAAAAAAAAAATAGATGAAAAAAAATTAATTTTATAAAATTAATCTTATATCATTATTAATTTATTTATAAACTTTGTTATCAACCGTTAATATTATAAAGGATAAAAGTAATAAAATTAATAATTATTCTATTGAAAAGTTAAAATAATACTTATTTTGAAATAATTTTTTTTCTTTTACACATAATTATAATGAGACGGAAGTCTATTATATATAAACCTATGTATTATATCATAATTGTAATCAACAACTGCATGATAGTTCTTAGTGCAAGTGTGACTGCGTGAGTTCTATTACGTGTTGTTCAGTGCTTCTATTGTTAGCGCGTATTTAGAGAAAAAAAAAAACATTGTCAATTGTGTCCGTAATAACGAGTTTCACCTACCTTAAAAGCGCGTTAGCAATTGCATATTCTTTTGTGCTTCCTCTCCGTATCATCGTACACAAATTACGCCCACAACAATCATTATCTATCCATCACTTTCTAGCTAGTCTCTGATGCGTAAATTCAGCATCACTAGGCATATCAATGGTTTGGAAGGTCTTGGTCCTTTTTACCAAAAGACGCGGTTAGTTAGTAGTTATTTTGATTTCAAAGTTCCAGATTTATTTTAAGTACAAACAACAAAAGACTAATAGTAGTGGTTCCTTATAGTATTATTAAAATAATAAAAAAAATGGTTAGCTCTGTGGTTCGGATACTTCAACTTTCTTAATTAGTTTCCATAATGTTTTGTTCTTTTGGTTAATATTTGACAAAAGGTTTATAATATAAGTAAATGCTAACCTTCTTAGGACATTAGTTAAGTTTTTATTAGAAATGTATTTATTGTTAGGACATTAGTTAAATTTTTATTAGAAATGTATTTATTCAAATAAGGAAAATTACACCATTTATAATTTTTTTATTATTTTCGTATGATTTTTATACTAAATGTTTTCTCCTAAAGAAATTTGGTAAGGAAGACTCTAATAAATACTTAGCAAGTTTCTGGTAACGTGTCGAGTTAGTGCTCTGTCTATGAAAGTATAAAGAGGCTTCCTTACATCTTCCTACGCTTTGGTCAATATAGTGGTCTATATATATGACATTAAGGCTCAACTTTTTCTCCTCTTTGGCTCTTACCACTTAGTTTGCGTTATATTATTGGGATTTCTAAGAACTGTGAGTTGGTCATTTCAAATCTCTGGATGGAATCAAATAGGCAATCTCTCGAGGGACATGAGGGTGCTGATGGTAGAGGTCATAGAATTTCAGTTATGCAGTCTACACAGAAACATGGTGATCCAAAACAACCATCTCTTAGGTACTTAATTGCCACTCGTAACACTTATTTTGGTGCCTTTGGCTGCAAACTCTAAATTTGATTATATTTGGTTGTTGTGCAGTGGCCTTAGAAATGTGATGAAAGGACTGTGCACTAATGACTGTGAGTTGCACTTTGAACGTTTCCTCCGAAGAGTGGTAAGAAATTAGTGAGTCTATTCTATTGTGATTGAAATGTAGATAGCGTGCTAACCTCCTCAATGTTTCTCCACTATTTGCTGTTGCTAAATTGTGCTTATAGTTTGATAAAAACATTTGTTTCTTTTCTGATAGTTCTTTGTCATCTTAATTTCCAACATAATTATTTTGATAGATCAAGGAAACTCATTTCTATAGATTGATATCATAGCTTGTATTTCATAAGTACCAACTATCTGAATATGTACGAGTTTTTTTTAAAACCTTCCACTAATGGTCATTGGAACCTTTGCATATAAATGCATGAACTAGGTACGAGAGGAGGTAGAATGCAAAATCCAGGATTTCCTATCATCAAGGTTCGTTTCTCTTGCTCAATTGTGTTCATGAGAGAAAAATGTTGTATACTTGTTTAATGTTTAATGTGTGATATTCATCTTTTGAAATTTGTTGCAGGGGATGGGTTAATCAAATTAGCACATCTAGAGCAACACCCTTTGAGTTACGCTTCGTTACTAGAACGCCTGATATAATTTTTACGAACTCTAACGTGATATCAGAGGATAAAACATCCATTCAAATTGCTCTCTTTGATGTTAGAGATCAGTCAGTGGTTAATGTTGGTCCCCTCTCCTCTCTAAAGGTAGAGATCTGTGCCCTCAACGGTGAGTTCGGTTCCAACGGAAGTGAGGATTGGACTGAAGGTGAATTCAATGCCAATATCTTGCGTGAGAGAGATGGTAGAAGGCCATTATTGAATGGAGATAGGTTTATTACTCTGAAAAATGGAGTAGGTTGTGTCAATAAACTTGTGTTCACAGATAATTCGAGATGGATTAGAAGCAGAAAGTTTAGGTTGGGAGCCAAAGTTGTGCCACCAATTTCTATTGAAGCCAACATTAAGGAAGGTAGAAGCGAACCTTTTGTGGTCAAAGATTACAGAGGAGAGGGTAAGTTTTCAAAGTTAGCTTCTATTGTTTTCATTATTGACTATCCATCTTATTTTGTTTGAGAGATGGTGATTACACTTTTTTTTTTATAATTGATTAGAAATGATTGGAAATCATATGATTTTACTTTTCATTTAATAATTTTTTATAAATTAATGATTTTTAATAAATTTTAATCAATCATAAATTTTTTTGAGGAAGAGTGTATGTCCCTAGCATTTCTCATTTTATTTTTCATTATAATCTTTGCCTATTAAATTATAACAATGAACCGTAATTTTGTCATTTCAGCTTACAAGAAACACCACCCTCCTTCCTTGAATGATGATGTTTGGCGTTTAGAGCAAATTGCCAAAGATGGAAAAATCCACGATCGGCTATCTCTCCATGGAATTCACACCGTTCAGGATCTCTTGCGGTTATACACAACAAACCCTTCTTCATTACTTGAGGTAAAAAAATTGCTTTTCTTTAGTTACTTTTTTAATCCTACATTTAAAATAATTCATGAATGCCAAGCATAAAAATATGCATATTCATTTGATTTATTGTTGTGGAGATGCAGAAGGTTGGCAACATTACGAAGAGGTCATGGATAACAATTATTGAACATGCCAAGACTTGTGCGATAGATGATGACGAGACTTTTGTCTACCACACAGCAGAACAATCGATAGGTCTACTTTTCAATTCCATTTACATCCTTGTAGGTGTGACATTCGATGGCCAAAATTACCTCTCGCCTGATATTCTCAACCCCAACGAGAAGGTATGTACAAGGACAACTACAATCATATCATATTCTTAATTAGTTATGATTTTTTATTTTTAAAACAAAGTGTTACTGTCTTGTCATTGTTCCATGTCCATATATCATACTATATTTTATTTATACCTATGGGTTAGAAGTGATTGGGTCCCTTCCCTTCTTCCATTGGCAGCATTTGGTGGAAACATTGAAGCAACATGCTTACAAAAATACGGATAATTTCAAATCAATTCATGAGACATCATTGAGCTGCTCAAAACCATTGACATTTCTAGGAGTAGGGCAATCTGATGCTACAGAGCAAAGTCTGCAACGGTTCAATATCTCTACAGAACAAGAAGGTATATTCTACTATTCTAGTATTAAATTTTCTGGGCTGTTTCATTTTAGTTATAGCCCTTGTTCTGTTTTTCCCTATTGAATATTTTGTTCATATGCTTTTACCTGTTTTTTGCAGGTCATCAAGGAACATGGGTTGGTAATGGTCAACCATATGCCTCAACTTCATATACAGATGAAAGCGTACATAGTTACCAAATCTATGCTGATCCAGTGCCAGACATAACAGACATGCCACTGAACAATCCTTATGGTAGCAATTCAATGAAGGATTTTTTCTCTGGATTGTGCATTGAAGGGGATAGTTGGGTCCCTTATGGATAATATTTGCATCTTGTGCAAGATAATCTTTCAACCGAGAATGAGAATACACTGATTCAATTCTCAAAATTTGGGGCAACAAAATGGCTTTTACATTGCCTCTTCTGATGGAGAAGACTTCTGTCGTTCTCATGTGAATATGTCAAGTAGTGGAAAACCCAAAAGCGCTATAGTATAAGATTCAGAATTTTATCAAATGTGTCATGTCAGTCAAAACTCAAAAGGGATGCAGCTGCCAGATGGAATGTGAAGCTGTATAATTATAACTATTAGTCTCTTGTTTTGAGCAATTGAGCCTTTGGTTGGTTCCCTTAGCCAGAACGTGTTTGCAAGCTCCATAGATGTCATAGAAACAATTGTGTTTATGTTCCTGGTGGTTTACGAACTTCATTGTCAGGTGAGCAGTGAAGAGATCCACAACATGGGGTCCTCATGCCCAGTGTTAGTATGCACAATTTGTTGTAAAATTAATTGAGCAAATTACATAAATCCTCCTTCAAGTTTAAACATATTACAGGTGCAACTCTTTCATATTTAACTCTTACACAAATATCCATTATTTTATTTGAACAAATTATGCAAACACTTCTTCAAGTTTCATCATATTACATACGACATTCTTTCCGTATTTGATTCCTACACAAACACCTATTATTTTGGAATTCTAATCCCTTTCTCTAGTAATAGTGTTAATTCCATATAATTACTTGTTAGTCACATGATCTTTTAACATAATTTTTTATGATAAAAATATCTTTGTCTTCTTCTCATCAATAGTTTAAATCATATATTTTAGGAATTTTTAATTTCTTTGTTGGTTTTTGTTTAATTTCTGTTGGTCAAATCAATTTCTTCATACTCTTATTTGATTTATGTATGCCTTCATGAGTTAGTGATCGTGGTTCGTGGGTTTCATTTGCATTTAAAGAAAAAGTTTCACTGTTTAACGCAAATTGCAATATGTCTTATAGTTAGGTGTATTTTTTTTGTTTCCTTTCCTTTCTGTATCTCTTTGGTTCATTTTCTAGGTTAAAGATTTCCATTGTTAGTTGTTGAGTGTTGTTGTTCATTGTTTTGCAAGGAAACATATACGAGTAACCGTCAAATCCTAATAAGCAAAGATAGTGGTAATCAAATTCAAGAGACAACTCAAACTCTAAAATAACATATTTTGAGATTTTTAATTTGGAAATTTCAGAACGTGAAAAGAACAATAGAATGAGTAATTTTAAAACTATGAAAGATAATTTTGACATTTCACAAATACACTAATAAGTTAATTAATGGATTCGTTGAGGATGCAAAAGAAATGCATTTTAAGAGAGAAAAACATATAATATGTCCAAACTTAAGAAGTGTTTGTGTAATTTACTTAAATTAATTTAGTACACAAATGTCCAATTATTAACTTAGAATTTATCCTATTGTTTTTTCTTGTAAAAGAAGAAAATGTATTGAATCTTTGAATGAAAAAATATGAATAAAATGAAAAAATATCACCCATTAAATTTTTCAACATAAATTTATCATCACAAAACTAATGAATATTATCCACCAATAAGATAAAAAAAAGAAGAAATAATGTCCTCCTAGTGCAAGGTACAACATCTGTCCATCTCGTATATTTTCGTTGTATGCTTCGTATGATGATCTAAACGCGGGGATTATGGAAAATCGGGTTCGTAACTCGGTCATAATTTTCACGCGTCTGAATATTTTATTTTATAACAATTTAATTTCTTTTCGTATTGCGGATGTTTGTTTTTGCTGTGCTCCTTAGAGTTTTTGGTTCTTAAAAATGGATCTGGAGCCCAAGTTTGTATTGTTTGGGCCAAGTGAGTCTGTGTGCTCGTAAATTGTGTTTTCAATTTCAGCATGTTTCCAACTCCTCCACTACTGTCTACTACAGTCTCCAATGATAGTAACTTTTTCCCTCACCTTCTTCCAATTCAAACCAGTGGCATTTTCGCAAATGTGAGCGGATCCAGGTCCGTTTCTACCCCAACTTCTGCTTCCACTTCCACCCTCGTATATAAACCTTTCACTTTCCACTTCCCCTGTTCAAAAACACTCAGCAAAAGAATAAAAGAAACCCAAAATCTCTCTCTCTCTCTCGTTCGCTTTCCGTATCCATATATATCCCAAACCCTACCGTTAGGTTCCCCAATTCTTCAACACCCCGTGGACCGGTGCTCTGCTTCTTAGTAGTTCGTACGGTTTTTCCGTCGATTGCCTCCGAAACGATGTCGTATCGCCCAAGCGGGAACTCCAGGACCGAGGTCCGCCGGAACCGGTACAAGGTGGCGGTGGACGCGGAGGAAGGTCGGAGACGGCGAGAGGACACGATGGTGGAGATCCGCAAGAACCGCAGAGAAGAGAGTTTGCAGAAGAAGAGGCGCGAGGGGCTCCAACCTCAGCAGATGCCTGCGTCCGTTCACTCTAGTTTGGTTGAGAAGAAGGTCAATTAACGAATTGCTTTCGTATTTGTACTGTATATTTGTATCACTCTGATTGATGAATTGATTTACCTAGTTCGTTGTAGAATTAATTTTTTGAATTATAGTTGTATGCGTGTGTGTTTCTATGTTGCTGCAGTTGGAACATCTACCATCGATGGTTACTGGTGTTTGGACTGATGATAATAACCTGCAGCTCGAGGCGACGACGCAGTTTCGGAAGCTGCTTTCGATTGGTTTGTGATTGGTGTCTCTGTGTTTAATTTGTTGTTTGGTGAATTTTTAATGGTGCTTTGGTTAATTTGGTTTTTTGTGTATCAGAACGTAGTCCACCGATTGAGGAGGTTATACAGACTGGTGTGGTTTCTCGATTTGTTGAGTTTCTCATGAGGGAAGACTTTCCGCAGTTGCAGGTTTGTATTTGTCTGTTTTGTTTTTGAATTAGTGATTTCAATGTTACTTATGGTGATGTTTGTCTATTGCATGTTGCAGTTTGAGGCAGCTTGGGCTTTGACAAATATAGCTTCTGGAACGTCTGAAAACACAAAGGTTGTGATTGATCACGGGGCTGTCCCAATTTTCGTGAAGCTACTTGCTTCTCCTAGTGATGATGTCCGCGAACAGGTATATTATTCTTTATTCATATATTAACATACCTTCATCTGTCTATGAAATTAAAAGGGTAGCTCTTGATTGCAAAACACGTTTGTTCATGTTTATTTTTGGATTTGGGTATGCTTATTGTGGTGTGATGTTGTTATGAGCATGGTGATGCATGCTAAAGAAAGGAATTTTGGGGTAGGGTGGTGGTGGGGGAGCTGTATGCTTCTGCGTGGGGTGGTTGTATTTAACCATTTATTAATTTGCAGCCGACAACAGAAGACAACAATACCTTGTTGTACTGTTCCATGCTATCATTTATTAAAAGCTTTAACATTTTACCCTTGGTATTTTGGGTACTCACAGGCAGTGTGGGCATTAGGAAATGTCGCTGGGGATTCGCCTAGATGTCGTGATCTTGTTCTAAGTCATGGGGCTTTGCTTCCTTTGTTGGCACAATTAAATGAACATGCGAAGCTTTCTATGCTTAGAAATGCTACCTGGACACTTTCAAACTTCTGCAGGGGCAAGCCACAGCCTCCTTTTGATCAGGTATAAAAATATGTATTGCTTCTCCTAGCTAACCATTTCTTTTTCATTTAGCTTTAGTATTCTGTTAATATGATGGAATGCTGCAATTTTTTTTTGTAATTACCTTAGTTGGTGAAATACTACTTATTTAGTAATCATAATTCAAATTTTTATTCCATCACATATGATGAAACATAAAGCAATTACATAGTATTTTTTTTTTGTTAAATGTTCTTGTAATCTTGTTAATCAAGTATACATGTATCTACCCTATAGGTTAGAATGCTACGTTCTTTTGCATTATATTGATACCTCATGGTTTGTCTTTTGATCTAATGAACATCCTTCAGTTTTTTCTTCATTTACTTTAAGCAAAATCTTTCTTGTTTTTTCTATTACAAAGTTGCAAAGTATGCTTTTAGGCGCTGAAACTAATGTCTATGCTAGGAGAAATAAGGGAAGAGAAGGGCTGTGAGGGAGGAAGTAGTAAAGAGTGTTCATTACTGGACTCAAATTGATGTGTGAACCATGAGCATTACAGAATAGATAGATGGTGGTGTGTGAATAGAGGGTCCTTGCAGGGGAAACGTTAAATTTTTATCAGAGGGTTATGGGGGGGGGGATCATGAGAGGGGGAGGGTGTTTTGGAAGTAAAGAGGGGGGAGGCAGAGTGTGCATTATCTTAATAGTGTTTGTTTTTGGTTTTATCTCTGTTTTTTGCTGTATTTTCTAGTTTGAGAGGTTTTGTTCGTTGTAAGAAGCCAAGCTACATTTTTACCTGTTGAATATATATATATGAACGTATGTATGTACTTCTTGAGTAGGTAATTCGATCAAATCTTAGTCTTAAATATTGTACTTCCATGTAAAAGTGATAGTATTGAAACTTGTAATAGCCACACTAGTAAATCCTGGGCTCATAGCACCAATGAAAAAAAAAAACTTGGGAGGGTTACCCATTGGCTTAATCATTGGTCTTTTGTTTATGTCCTGCTTTTACTGATTTATTATAAGCTGCTATTGTGTTTTATTTCACAGTTCATACATTATACTTTGTTTTTTTCTTCAGGTTAAACCTGCACTTCCTGCTCTTGCCCGTCTTATCCATTCGAACGATGAAGAAGTTTTGACTGATGCATGTTGGGCACTGTCATATCTTTCTGATGGTACAAATGATAAAATTCAAGCTGTAATTGAAGCTGGTGTTTGTCCCCGACTTGTTGAGCTGCTGCTGTGAGTACTCTGCTTCTCAAATATGGCTATGCAAAAATATATGCTCCCATGTTCATTTTAATGCCAAACACTAAATGTGCTACTCTTATTCAGGCACCCATCCCCTTCAGTGCTAATTCCTGCTCTTCGAACTGTTGGAAATATTGTCACTGGAGATGATATGCAGACACAGGTATTATGTTCAGGAATGTCTCTTATGGTTATGTACAGTAATATTTTACTTTGCCTTTCTACATTACAGAATAAGGAAAACAGTGATAACATGACTATTAATTGCAAGTTGCAATATTCTTTTCTATTTTCCTTTTGTTTTACTCATGAACAATCCTGTAGAATAGTGTCTCCGTTTTTCTTTAGTCTTGTTCTCAATGATGTCAAGCGCATATATTTTTTTTGCCATCTGATATATTTATCATTTATTTTTATTATGTTTGCTTTTAAGATTACTAGATTTTTGTTGGTTTGTTGTTCCCCTTTCCCACCAGACAAACATAACATCAAAGTGAAATGCTATTGCTCGAGCCATATGGCAATCCTTTCTTTTGGCTGTATTGGTGCTGTATAGATAATGGATTTTCACTGTGGTGAGATAATAGATGATTCTG
This sequence comes from Glycine max, assembly GCF_000004515.6. Classification (NCBI taxonomy): domain Eukaryota; kingdom Viridiplantae; phylum Streptophyta; class Magnoliopsida; order Fabales; family Fabaceae; genus Glycine; species Glycine max. Next base: position 38,582,124 of record NC_038246.2, read on the forward strand.
ATCTGGAGTTTGTTTCTTAAGACCCCATTGTCAAGTGCAACCTAATAAGGTTACTGCTGAGATTACCTAATCATGTCTCTATTTTGGAAATGATGTGTTCTGGTATCAAAATATGCTTTCTATGATTTTAATTTTTTTTTTGAGTTTCGGGTTGCTTTAACCTTGTGTTTTGCCCCATAGGTTATCATCAATCACCAGGCTCTTCCTTGCCTTCTGAATCTGTTGACCAATAATTATAAAAAAAGCATCAAGAAGGAAGCTTGTTGGACCATATCAAACATCACAGCTGGTAATAAACAGCAGATTCAGGTATAGTTACTTGTTTGTTTTATGATAATTAAACCTCCATTTTCACTTGAAGTTCTTATTGCAATAATATTCTCTTCAATTCCTGATAATAAGCAGGCTGTGATTGAGGCTAATCTAATTGCTCCTTTGGTCAATCTGCTTCAAAATGCTGAGTTTGATATCAAGAAAGAAGCTGCTTGGGCTATCTCAAATGCTACATCCGGTGGTTCTCATGAACAAATCAAGTATGGGGGGAAGCACTTGTTTTTTATATTCCCAAGTAGGTTAATATGATCTCATAATTTTTTTTCCTTGCAAGATATAAATTATTTCTCCCTGGTCTGCAGGTTCCTAGTAAGTCAAGGGTGTATCAAACCCTTGTGTGATCTTCTCATCTGTCCTGATCCTAGGATTGTGACAGTTTGTCTGGAAGGCCTTGAAAACATCTTGAAGGTGGGAGAAGCTGATAAAAATATAGGCAATACTGGTGATGTGAATCTATATGCCCAAATGATTGATGAAGCTGAGGGGCTGGAGAAAATTGAGAACCTCCAGAGTCATGACAACACAGAGATTTATGAAAAGGCGGTCAAGATTCTTGAGACATACTGGTTGGAGGAGGAAGATGAGACTATGCCTCCAGGGGATGCTTCTCAGTCAGGGTTCAACTTTGGTAGCAGTGACGCTCCTACTGTGCCATCCGGTGGATTCAACTTTAATTAGAAGATATTCATGCTCTACTGGGGTAACATTTTATCTTTGGCTTTGTTCTGGGTTTCTCTGTAAATTTTTTAATGGAATTAATCAATTATGTTTTGGCAGTTTGCATATATTCTATGCTTCCTTCAATCGTTAAATGATTATTCAGAATTTCTTCAATTGCAGGAGTTTTGGGTGGTCTATCCGTAAAGTCCTCCATTATGACGCGACAGCAGTTGGGGGATAAGTCAACGTCTTGTCATTGTCCTAATGTCCTTGGGTCGTACGAAGTCCAGCAAGTTAATACATGGTTGCTGGACTGGCTTGGGTTTTTTGCAATGCCTGGTATTTCATATCTCATGGTGTAAAATGCTTTGTGGCTATATTTTTTTGCCACCGTAGAGAATACTAGAGTCTTCTTTCTGCCAAGTGATCATTTCATAGAATTAATGAATGCTCAGTCTCGTGATTTTTTTTCCCTTTGTTATATATTGTCCTAGACTGGAGTAAAAAGTTACGATTGTTGGTTTTTTGGCAAATGCCAAATGCTACTGCCTATCCATTAGTTACAAGGAACGTTTTGGAGTCTTTCTTTTATCCTATTCCTTTGTAAGCTTTTTTGGTTGAAAAAGTTCCATTATCCATCACGTTATGTAGGTCCCGGTACATGTAGTACTTCAACTTGGGAGTTGGGGCTATGTTTTCAAAAGAAAATATGCTGTAATTAATTGTGTATGCTCGGTGCTATTAGCCTATTATTTCTATCCGTTCAATGCTAGTTGTATACTAACTTAATGTTTTCTCACATCCTTGATTTACGTTTGCATTGAGTATAATCGCTAAAAGTGTAATTTTACCCGTTCAATACTGGAATGGGTATCCAGTAACGTTAAACGAAAAAGTTTCACATTTCAATATAAATAAGTAATAGGTGGGTGGAGGATGGATTGACATTTCGTTGGATGGAAGGTCAATGCAAACACACACTAATAATAACATTGCTATACAAAAGATTATTAAAAAATTGTAATAAATCCATTATTTTTGCTGTTACTTCCAAAGGAGGGAATAACAAGTAGAATTAGTCTTTGCTTAAGGGCATCTCTAATGCGTTGTTTTTAGGAGTGTTTCTCTTATCAAGAATGGTACTCATTTATTTGCAATAGTGTGAGGAAAAACTTGTTAAGCATCGGTGCTTAACACTTCTTGTGGGGCTAACAAATCTTTTTTTTTTAATAATAAATAATAATAAGGTTAAATTACTCATTTGGTTCCTATAATTTTACGATTCTTACCTTTTGGTCTCTATAGTTTGAAAATGATTTTTTTAGTTCATATGATTTACATTTAAATTCTTTTTTAGTCCCTATAGTTTTGAAAAGTCTTTTTAGTTCTTATACTTTATATTTTAATTTTCTTTTAATCCTTACCATCAAAATATGAGTAATATTATCAATTACAATTAATTACAAAAATATTAGTAAATAATTTGTAACTAATTTATCATAAGATAATTTGTAATAAAAAAAATTGATAATTTATAACTAATTTGTAGCTAATTATTTTTATAGTAAGGACTAAAAGATAATTAAAATATAAATTATAAGGACTAAAAATATCACTTTCAAACTATAGGAACTAAAAGATGATTAAAATATAAACTATAAGGACTAAAAAGAACACTTTTAAACTACAGGACTAAAAGAGAATTAAAATGTAAACTATAAGGACTAAAAAAATCACTTTCATACTATCAGAACTAAAAAGGTAAGAATCATGAAATTATAGGGATCAAATGAGTAATTTAACCTAGTAATAATTATATTAATAAAAAAGTAAAAACAAGAGATGTTAGCATTGAAAATAAAATGTAGAGATGTAGGATACTTGTGGAATTTGTTTAGTAAAGTTTTTAAAGATGTTGGATTAAAAAGAACATTTGTTTAAATCTTTTTGAGTGATTGAGAGTGTGGTTGTGATACCCATTTAAGAACAATAAAAAACGAAAGAATGGGTTGCTGGAATGGAATGGCCTAATCAAACTCTAATAAATCTTTCATATAGAGTTATATCCTTTTATATATTGGTTTCCTTTGTTACAAATTAAAAAAAAATCTAGTAATTACATTTTAGATTTTTTTTCTTCTAAAAAAATAAGTTAATTTATGTTTATTTAGAATTATCTATTTTTTAAAAAAGGACAACTGATTTTTATTAGAAGCAGTTTAAAATAATTTTTTTTGTAAAGAAAAAATAGAAATTTAATTTTAATCAGTTTAAAATTATTTTAATAAGTTATAAATAAAGCATAATACTTTAAAAGTGATTACCTTTTAAAAATGTAATAAAAGGCCATTATATAGAATATTTATTTATTTTAGAAATTAATTTTTAATAATTTTTTACATTACTGATATAGTAGTTTTTTTTTTATTTCTACTTTGTTAATCAAGGACTAGCAGTACTAAAAATAGAGATACAAGATTAAGTTAATGAAAAATAGTGAAGGGAGGGAGGGAAGGATAACTTGTGGGTTGGATGTCCTCCTAACATTTTCAAAATTTTGATTGTTTCTAATATTTTTTTTTGAATTTTTACATGTATTAATTATTTTTTATGTATCTTTATTTATTTATTTTTTTAAATATTAATAAGAAATAATTAAGTGAATATAAAAATAAGAAAATGATAATTTTAGAATGATAATAATTAACATTAGATAAAAAAATATATTAAAAATGACAATAATTTCTTAATAAAGGAAATTATTGTTTCTCGAAGAAAGACAACGTGTGAAGTGAATGTGGGAAAAGTGAAAGGGAAACGTTGAGGAGTTGCTTCTGTTCCGTTTCTCTCATTGCACTCACAAATACATTGTTAGTTGTTACCTTTGCAAATGCAAATGCTTTTTCTTCTGCGTCTCAAATATCTGACAAGTTATATATTCCAAACCCCCTCTTCCTTTCACTTGCATTGCCGGGGAAATTTCCAAACTGGCGAGTCTTCAAATTTCACTCTTTCAGTCACTCTAATGCGCCATTAATCTCTTTCTTCATTTTTAGATCATAAATGTTCTTACTAAATGGTCACTGAACCAATCATCTCACACCTTCTTGTGTGTTTCTGTCTTGATTTTTACTTATTTTAATTATTATGTTCAAGTTGCAATTTTTTCATATATTGAAAAAATATTATGCCTTTTTTATGTCTTTTTGAATGGTTGGCCTTCGTATTGTCTTGTTTATTATGCTATGGGCCTATCATTTGATGTGATGATGTTGATTTGTTTTATTATATTAATTTTAACTAATAAAGTATAATCTTTTCATTCATTGTTTGCTAGAGTTAACAGTTATAGCGGCAACTGCGATTTATTTGACCCAAAACACACCGTATTGTTGCATTGCCACACATAGCTTGTTGATTTGCCTATTATGTATGCATGTAAATATTTTGTATTGATGAACAAAGATGGATAGAATAAAATAATGCTAATTTTCATTATTTGGATTGTTCATATAGGATACATCAGACATCATATAAGTCAGAAGGACTGATATATCTAGTGCCTTAATGTTTTTCAATTGGATATGGTGTCTAGTTCGTTGGTGTGGTGTACTCTTGGCGTTTGATACCCTGTTGTGCTTAATGGCAAAAGCAGTATGCTATTGTAATTCATCATGAAGTTCATCGTGGATGCTTAGACCATGGGTTTTTGGCAATTTATGTCTTGTTAGGACAAAGAGTTGGAATTCTTTTTGGTACACATGAAGTTTTCAACCTTTGATATGGTCAAGAGTCTAGTTGGCATTGCCATCATGAGACTATATCAGATCAATACATGTTATTCACCCCCACTTTTCTTTCTGATTTGAGGACTTTCTTCATTCTTCATGAATTTATAACTACTTATTATTTCAGTCTAGTTATCCATATCGTGCTGAATTTAATGGATAACATGTTATCATTCCTATGTAATTTTTTGGGGTTGCTTCCAATAATATAACTTATTTATGTTCATGCTAGCATAGTTTTTTCATTGTTTGGCTTTTATACTCTTGCAGCTTTATCTTTGTTTCAGGTTGTAACTGCTGTCTCATTTTATAAGGAGTGCTTAATCACTTGACATTGTTTTATTACAGTTTTTGAATTCAAATGAGGACAGGGTCTTTGATTTTTTCCTTATTGCAAGTACCCAGATGCAAAATACACAGCTTAGCTAATTATGGGGAAGAAGCATTACACGGTTTCAGTAAGGCTTATGGAAACAACAATTCTAGCATCAGGCTACTTGGTCCTAGAATTTATGGTCTTGAGAGAGGACTCAATACTAAGTTGATTCAAAGACTTATAGCTACAAGAGCTGAAGGAAGTAAACAAACCACTTGTAACACCAAATCAAAAATTAACAAGGATGAAATTTTAGCAAGTGCTACTGCGAAAGTAAATAGAACACGGCTAGATCAGTCGCAGAAAATTCTGTACCCGGATGTGCAAGAGATTGCTCAGTATGAAAACTTATCTGATCTGGTTACTATTATTGTTTTTGATCTTGAGACTACAGGGTATAGCAAAGTAAACGACCGGATCATTGAGATTGCTCTTCGAGATCTCAAGGGTGGTGAGAACAGCACTTTTCAAACTCTTGTAAATCCTCAATGTCATGTTCCTAATTCACGTATTCATGGAATTTCTACGAAGATGGTGAACATACCTGATGTTCCAAGGTAATACTATATTTCTTTTACATATAACGTGTTGTGTTCCTTGAATTATGCTTAGCTCTCAAAAATGAAGTCTTTTTCTCTGTTTTCCCGAACAAATTAGTGAAATTTTTCAATAGTGACCAAGGAAAAGAAAATTAGAGCAGCTTAAAATTTAGAAATTATGTGCATATTTGGCAGAATATTCTCATATTTATCTTGTAGGAAAGAGCCTTCCTTGGAAGTATGTTGGATTGTTATCACTGCAAAAATGGGTGTAAAATTATTGCTGAATTGATTTATGGCTAGTGGCTATTCAATTTTAATATATTGTTGTAAGAGGCATTTAAATACTTTTCCTTATTGAGAAGGTTTATATCTGAAGAACATGAATAAGTAAAAATATATCATGATGTAGTCACCCAATTGGATTAGATTTGGTTGCCATTGCTGTTTGTAATTTATATGGAGTAGGGAGTTGGTTGGATGAGCACAAAGTAACAAATTTTTAAGGATGTGAGGATGGATTGTTAGAAATATCAAAATATGATCAATGAGGATTGCTGGCGGGATAAAATCTATGTCTGAACACATGTTGTCTAAATACCACCTTAACTTATGTATCTGACTATGACTTATATATATATATATATATATATATATATATATATATATATATGTTGTTAATGGAATCAGTGTCACTATATATTTATTAGAAAAGATTCCATCAATAAACGGGCTGATAAAGATTAATATTTTTAAGCAATTTCAACAATTCTAGTAAGGTGTTTGAATTTTTCTTATCCTTCCATAATTGCTCAATCGGAGTCATGCATGGTTGCATGACGAAATGGTAACAATGCTTCCCTGATGAAAGAGTGGAAGAAACTGACTAGTCTATTGGTTTTAAAACGTTCTGTATCATGTTAGCCTCTAAGTTGCTTATTTTCCACCATGTTCCCAACGTTATAATCATCATCATCATAAGATACATTTGATTTTGGACCGTTGACTATATTAATTTTGTTCTCTCCTAAACTTATTCCAGGATGGAAGACCTGATTCCCATATTGTTGCAGTACATTAAAAGCCGTGAGAAACAAGGAGGATATGTGTTATGGATTGCTCACAATGGTCGTGCTTTTGATGCACCTTTCCTCATCCATGAGTTCTTCCGTTGTTGTGCTGAGCTTCCTCGGAACTCGCTGTTTCTGGACACCCTTCCTTTGGGACGTGAACTGATCAAGTCTGAAGGTATTCTTCTCTCATTATTCCTCAAACACAAACACTTGCCGCTTAGTTATGAAAATCTTAACTCCCACATATGTTTTGCATATTATAGGAAGAAACCTTTCTTCAGCATCTCTTGTTGCCCTTCGGGAGTTCTACAAAGTTAAAGTGGATGGATCAGCTCACAGAGCCATGGTAGATGTGAACACATTGTCTCAGATACTTCCAATGTTGACCTATGATCTGAAGCTGACCTTATCTGACCTCATCCGAAAATCATTAAACATTTCGGATTTGATAAACGCTAAGAAAACGAAGAAGAATTCATACTAGTAACCAAATATAGGTGTTGAAATTGTGGATAGGTAGATGTAGTGTAGGGGCTTAAACAGTGAAACTTCCTAGGGAAATGGTGATTAAAAAGCTGACATTGTGTGCAATGTTAATTTATATCTTCTATTACTATCTTTAAATTTGTGATTATTTTTTACAAAAATGTAGAGCTTTACTGTTTAAAAACTGAAATTGCTTTCGTTGAGAGTCGAACTCAAGACCTCCCGCTTACTAAACGGGTGCTCTAACCAACTGAGCTACGAAAGCACATTGTCTTCATTAGTTACACAAGTACTATGTTTCTATTAGTCAAAAGCAAATTAATTCAGAAACTCAATGAATTTAATAACAGGATAAATCCATATTCTACACTTTAGAAACAGGATTTTTTCAGTAAAAAAAAAATAACAGGATTGTTACGGTAGTTATAATTTTTATAGTAAACATTTGGAAGTCTATCAAAAGAAAGGCTATTTTGTGCTTATATGTATTAGGCAATATTACTTCACCTCAAGTGATATAGTGGATTTAGATCCTATACCTTTGTTTTTTAAATTGTATTGAATCTTGACCCTTAAAACACTGAATGATATACATAATGTCACAAGTTTCATTAAATGTAATCTCAAGTCTCAACCAAATATAAAAATAACGTAATCAGTTGAATCAAAGATTAGTTATCATCTAGTATAAATGATCAGATCAATTAAATTTATGTACGCACTTCCATCCTGTACTACTTTTAGTTTTCATCAATGAATTCAGAATTCTTTCATAGATCAAGGAAAAGAAAAAGTATGAAGAGAAATTAAGCACCCGGTTCCGCAGGTTTCATCAATCAATAAATTCAGAATTCTTTCATCAAAGAAAAGAAAATGTACGAAAACGAACTAAGCACCCGGTTCTGCAGGCAAATAATGCTTAAGTCGAGGTTCATACAAACACTATACATTTTCTGACCTTATATATCCTTTCCTACTATACCACACCAACCTCTAAAGTTCTTGTGCCTCTAACACACCTACTCCACCCTACCTCCCAATTGCAAAACAAAAAAAAAAAATTGAGAAAATTAATGTGGCCTCTACATACAACCAAAAATTGAGAAAATTAATGTGGCTTGTCTACTCCAAAACTGCTTGGTCTTCTCCAAGGCAAGCTGCGTGTTACTATCCGGGTAGGCAAGGGATATTGGTGTCAAATGAAAGGTCACACCAACAAGAGGTGGCCAAATATTAAAAATAAATCGAATATCACCATGGATCACAAAATAATTTCCTTAATGATTAAGAGAACCAACATTACGAAGCACATGATGAGAAGCACAGTAGCACACATTACCATGCCTCCCTTTTTCTGAGTTCTCTCTGCCTGCACTTCCCATAAACCAAATAATTATCATAGGGGAAATGAGATAATGAGAGTGAGATAGAGGGGAAGAGGGAAGCTAGCAACACTGCCAAATTAAAATAGTAGACAAGGAATGGAAGTAGGACCTTCTGCAGCTGTTTAAGGCCATCCTCAACTGTGGTTGCAACATTCTGAATGTTGTAGTCTATTCTATCGACAATGGTTCCCTATATACAGAGGATGTTAATGGTTAAAAGAGTGTGGAATAAAGAAAATTGTAAACTTCCTCAAAAGAGGGTATCTGCTGACCTGGTCTATGACTAGTACTGATAAATCCTTCATAATCTGAGCAAGCTCGTTCACAGATTCCACAACCTATAAAAGCAAACGAGGAAGTTCTAAGTCCATCTATAACACCACATAAGGTCAAACAAGTCATTAATAACAGGGCATAAATCCAACTTTTGCTTACCTGTTGGATTTCTTTTTCTCTTTCTATTGTGAATGCTTCACTTTTTTTCAGCTTGGCCATTTGATGCTCATTAAATACCTACATATAAATAATTTGATAGCATCAGCAATCAACTGACATATATCCAACTACAGCAAGGGTATGGCCATATGGATAATAGAATTTGTCAACAAATCTTCGAGCAAATAGATAGCTAATAAACAGGGTAAGGATAGAAATATTGGCCCACCTTCTCCATACTCAAGAAACAAAGTGAACAAAAAAAATGAAACAAAAAGAAATACCATATTATCCAAGTCATCATCTTCATATTTGGATTTACTTCCATTTAACATCTCTAGATCAACTCCATCTTGACCCTGCAATAAAATAAAATGATAATCAAAAGCTTTAAACAAAATCCATCAGCTATTAAGTAATATGTATAACATGATCATTGAGATGATCTCCAGATAAGAGACAGAGAGCAAGGGAATAAGGTAAAGGCAGTACAGTTTCCTTCAGCATAAATATTCCTTCAAACCAAAAGAGCAAGTATACTTCATCACTTGTTGTTAGCTGATGAAAAGGAAAATCAAAAGATCATTTGGCCACAACAAAGCCTTATCCCACCAAGTGAGGTTGGCTACATAGATTATACGACACTATCCAACTCAATTAAAGACCAAAACTTCAAGGATATTATTTACCATGAGATCATTTGGCCACAACAGAGAGGAAAAAAATTGATGACGTGAGAGATGCAATTTTATACAGTACTCTAGATGAGAATTGAGGATAGAATTTAATGAGCTAATGACAATCAAATTGATTTGCACGGTTGTGATATTTTCTGGTTTATTAAATTGTCAATATAAATAAACTACACCAGTTAAAAAAAAATGCCCAGGGAAAAAATTAGAAACTTTATTTTCTTTGTTAGTAAAGGAAAGAAAGGTAAAACAAAAAGCTTTTATCTTTTTTTCTCTCACCTCTTTTTGCTGTCTAAGGCGCTTTAAATAAGTTGATTGTTTCTTGCGGAGCTCAACAGAGAGGTTCTGAAGGTCAGTAGCAAGAGAGCGCTGCAAGCAGTACACAAAATAAGAAAATGTTCAACAAGGTACAAGTAATGAAACATTAGTTCAGACATAAAGATTAAACAGTTGAAAGTCAAGCCACCATCATAGACTCAATTTCATGCATAAATGACCCTGTCATCTTTCTGGCTATGAAAGAAAGGAAATGGATACAATTAGAATCGAGGCATTTTGGAATAATTAATAAATGTTCATGACTAGTGTCTGTTGCCCCAATCATGCAACTCAAAGTAAGATATTTGGATTAATTTAATCAAGCACTAAAACTTTAGGATGACTTGATGAGAACTTTACAAACATTACGACACATGGAGAAGGGTGGAGAGAACCTTGACTAAATAAAAGTATATGGTCCTCATAAGCCTTTTCCCCATCCCTTCCTTGCCAAGTGCTCTTTATAAGACCTTTAGATTCTATACTGTAGCATACTTGACTGACAGAATAATGTTGACTAAACTTAGAATGATTATTTGGTAGCTTACAGTTGGCATATGATAATTTTAATTATGGCAAAGATTGTATACAGGAACATGCTATGCTTCACTATGAAGCACTAAGTAATAGGATACCATATAAATTTTTCGGCTGATATGTTGTTTTAAGTGCAGTCCTTTGGAATAATTTTTTTTGGTGTTATTGGAGAATATTGGTCTACCCTTTTCACCTTTGAGCAATTTCTCACGACATAATACAAAGGGTTCGTAAAAGAAAAGGAGGAAAATTTTTTATGATGATGTGATTATTTGGTTGAAAGCAAAATGCATGCATCTTTAAGGGTGCCTGCATGCCCACGTATATTCTTAGAATTTGGATTTGGGCCTAACTCAACACTAAAAACTAGCTCAATGGATGAGGATTGCCCTCTACTTATATACTCTATCTTGATACTATCTCTAGCTAATGTGGGATTTGAGTTTTTTCCAATACACCCCGTCACACCCAGCACTTTTGGGGCTTGATGTGTGGATAATATGGTGGGTAACCCTTTTAATGGATCTATGATAGACTTTGATATCATTTTAGAATGTTAGAATGTGAGTTTGGACGTAACTCAACCCCAAAAACTAGTTCAAAAAGTGAGGGTTGCCCTCCACTTATATACTCTATCTTGGCATTATCTCTAGCCAATGTGAGACTTGGGTTTTCCCGAACATATATGTTATTGGATGGGATTGTAATTGTCACTAAGGTTTCTGTCTACACATCCTTAAGGGTGTTTATAAGCCCATTGATTTATGGTATGTTCACACCAGGCAGTAATTTAAATGGAGTTTCCATACGTGAAAAATAGAGAAGCTGGAAATCTGTTGCACTTTTTAGTCTTTTATCTCCCACCTCCCCCACTCATTGTAATTTCTTTCTCATTTCTCCTATGATGCACAAAAGCAACTTGCATATATCGTATTCAATACAATTATATGATTATTCAAAAAATATATAGGATATGATACATGTAATATATACATAGATATGTATAAAATCTTCTAAAGAATAAATAAATATATAATTGCAATTCCAATAATCCAAACTAAGAGGAGACTTCTTGGACATTACTAAAAAGAAAATAGAGATTATAAATCATTGTCATCATTAATCACTATCTATTCCTTACAAACAAGAATAGTGTCAATCTCATTCCCTCTTCAGCATCAGCCATCAGCCATAAAGAGGATGAAGTATTGGCCAGGTATAGTATCCAAGTATGAGGGATACTAGATATGTGTTAGATACGATACTTTAAGTAAGAGTAAGTATCGGTGCTTCATAGTTTTATCTGATACACTTCCTTTTACAACCCCTAAACAATAAAAGCAGTATACCATAGCATTGATACCATTTAAGAGTCTCATGCTTGGTTCATGAAGTGCCCAAAAGATTTTAAGTTGAATAAAGCACATACATTATTATGGGGGAAAAGAAAAAATTCATCATCCATCTCATCAGCATCATGTGAGTTCAGCAATCGTACCTGCACATTTTTCCTGACATTGGAATCCTCAGAAGGCCCAGTAGCAGAAAGTCTCCGCAGTCTCTTCTCCGACTTCTTTATTAAGTCAGTTATCTCATGTGTTAGAGTCTCAATAGCTCGTTGGTCTTCCTTACCATCTCCAAATGACGGCATCAAAGCCTTTGAATGAGCCTTCGCCAACTCTCCCATTTTTGTGCGCGCACGTTGCACATTTGCTGCTATTTCTTCTGATAAATCCACCCACACCGGAGGTAGCCCCACAGTAATTGCATTTGGACCCCTACTGCATCCATAAAAACAATGAATAACTCATCATTTCCAATTCTTACAGAAACACACGCGTGTGAAAAACAAAAGACAAAGTGAACTATGCACAATAATTTTATAAAACATCCATTTCCACTGTTATTCTAATTCCCTACAAAAAAATCAAGAGTGTAGCACAGACAATTCATCCGTTAATTAATCCACAACACTCATTTTCGATGATGCCACGTCACATGCATCCTTTACTAATACTAATAATCTGAAATTCCTGTCAGGTATGACTTCATGTTTCGAGTGACGAACTTCAATAGCAAATGTGAGCACTCCTACTAGTATTCAATGAATCGTTGAAAAGGAAATCAATAAAAAAAGCTACGGATCTAAGAAATAATAAGCTATTCGGACATTTGATCCACGATAAAATTAACATCGATATTTAAGATCTGTAATGTGATGAAGTGCACCTTGAATTGCCGGGATCATCGGTACTGATCGGAGTGTAAGAGCGATTGGAATTGAGAAATGAAGTGGTGGCCAATTCGATGACGGGGCCACCGCCGGCGCCGGAAGCGGTGGACGGCGCCGAAGAGAATGAGGGAATTCGAACACTCTTCAACGCATCTCTGTGCTTTCTGAAAAGCAGAGTGCGATTTCTCGTCGCCATTCAGATCCCAAACGAAACAAAATGGAATGCTTCGTCGTTTCGTAACAGTCAAACCAGAAACAAAGATCGATCGATCGTCTCTCACGTGATCCAACTTCACCAACAAATCGCCGATCACGTGCCATCAAAGTTTTATACACATAATGCTTACTAGCCATTTAGGCTTAAATGCAATTTTCACCTATAACTTTAATTTTAACCAATGAGTACCTAAAATTTATCACGTAGTTGTACATTCAAAATTTAATAGAATTTATTGACTTTAGTCGTTATATAACTACAATTATAAATTACTAGTTATTCTATACTCTCTTATTCTTTTTTAATTGTTTGATTTTTATCATAAATTAATTCTTATTGTTTTTCAAAGTTAAAGATAACCTTATTTTTTTTCTATTATATCTTTATTCCTATTAACTATTATACTTATCAAAATTCAGAATTGACACACGTTAGGGTAGACGTAGGTATAATGGGCTTCCAGACTTCACATGTCAGCTTTGAGAGGTACCTCTGTTAAGAGGACAGGAGGGGAGACATGCAAAAAAAAAAAGGAATCGACGTTCAAAGTAAGTATATGAGTTAGGAGATAAAGCATGTATATGCATAAATGTAAGCTCGAGTGAGCGATTAAGAGAGATGTGCACAGACGTGTTTGCTCGTGTGTGTGGGATGTGTTGAGGGTTCGATGGAACCTGATATTTATAGGAGAGGAGCAGGGTTGCGGGTCATTATTTGTAGGCACTGTTATAACCTTTGCATGTAATTCAAGGCTTATAGATAATAGTCGATAGCTTGTAGATAATGTTATAAGTAACATGTAGATTAAAGATAATTACTAGTAGATAAATGTACCTTATAGATAATGTATAGTTTTATAGATAATTGAATACCTACCAAGAAATGAGAAGATTCAAATATATTCAAATAATAAGAAGTTGGAGATAACCTATCAATAAGGGAGCCTGACTACTCAGGGCCGAGTGTCTGTACTCCTATTCCAAAGCTGACGTGGAGGGTTGACACTTGTCTCAGAGTGTCATGTAGGGTGTCATGTGTATTTTATGGACCCTGGAGAGTACATAAGCCCCCTAAGCTCTGAACCGGCTTGTGGGCGAAAGAGGTTGTCCAGCGTTGAAGATTGTTTGATGTCCGAGGTAGTAGCCTTGACAAGTAGGAGGGTGACGAGTTTGTCAAGCCCCCAAGCATGATTGAGTGTTTGTTTGATATCAGGTGCGGTAACCTCAAGAATTGCAGGTCGATGTAGCTTGTCAAGCCCCCGAGCCTGAACAAGTGTTGTCCAGGCTGCTTCTATTAAGTTGTCTGGGATGGACATGCCTTTGATCTTTCACGCTAAGTCTGATGTGTCATGTGAGGAAAATTTTTAGATTTGATAACTCTGTCCTTTTCTGACCATTAGAGGGTGCATTGAAGATAGACGTTACATTTTGTCCATTGTCGTAGGTGTGTGCGGCACACGCTCAGTACTCTTACATACGTGTCACTCGTTCAGTGGATACATACTGGAGACGCAGTTTGTGTGTGAGTGGGGCTGCGTCATGGTGCAAAATTTTAGGGCACCACTTTAGCTCCTGTTAGTTATCGAAGAGTTCGTCTCCTCTTTTAAATGGAGTGGATGTTTGATTTGTGATCACCACCACTGTTCTTTCTCGAAACTTCCTTGCTTGCTTCTTGTGATTCTCCCTTTTCCTCCGTTCATGTTCTTTGCTTATTCAAGGTATTCATTTTCTCTGGTCATGCCTTCATTCTTGTTTGATTCCGCCATCGGCATGGGTGGCACTGATTCTGGAGGCTCAATTGAGCAACCCATGATGGACCGGGAGGTCATTTCCATTAGCGGTTCATCCTTGAAGGATACTCGTTGTGGTGCCTCTGACAGCAAGTCCTCCTCTTCGGAAAGGGTGAGGGCTTTGCATCCTACTGGTGGGGGCATTTCTCGCCCTTGCGAGAAGGCGCAACCTTCTACTACTTCCGGGGAGCTTGTCCCAGTTATTGTGATCCTCCCCCCTTCTGCTTCTGGGGGAGTGAGGAGAGGTAGTTGTGTAGAGATGTTAGGGTGTCTCCCCACATGCGACGTAGCCATAGTGTTTGGCCGCCATTGTCCCCACATATTGTTGTTGGCTATGAGTAAGTGAGGGACGATGTTATGAAGTACAAGTCCTCTCTCACCTCTGCTGCGAGCATCACTGCTCTACAACGTCAGGTGAAGCTGGCAAGCCCTAAAGACTTCTGGAAGATAGTCGTTCAGGCTTGCGGGAGTGATGACTTCCCTTTCTTGAGGGCGACATCAGGCAATCCGCCATTCGTCTTCCAATGTGCTTTGCTTGAGCACTTGAATGTGGTTCCTTCTGAGCTTCACCCAAACAGTTGGGCGATGGTAAGAGCTTTTAAAATTTTGTGCCCCTTTTTCAACATCTGGCCTAATGTGTCGGTCTTCTTGAATTTCTTCCAAATGAAACTAACAGGAAACATTGGTTGGGTCTTTGATAACTGCGAAATTTAGGTTTAATTGATAGTCAAATCAGACAAGAATGATTAGATTTCCTCTACTTTATTGTTGTTTTTAAGAGAATAGTGAGGATTTTAATATCATTTTAATTCTTGACCAGCAAGATTCAAAAAGAAGGGAAATTACAAGTGCTTTAGAGAAAAATTGATGCAGAAACTTGAAGAAAAGTCTTGAAGAAGAAGTTTAAGTTAAGAAGCATCTTGCTTAGCATGCAAGTCACGCCCAACGTGACGCCTCACTTAGCGGCCAGCCCAGGTTTAGGGAGAAGAAGGCCCACTGTCACAACATGGGTCATGACGGACAACGAAATAAAAATTATTTAGATAAATAAATAAATTATTTTCCAAAAAATTGAAAACATGGGAAGTCGCCACCAACATTTACTTAAGAAAAATGTCAGGAAAACCAAAAAATGATAAGGAATGGTATACGATTTGAGAAAAAGGATTTGAGAGTCGTTTACGTACGAGGAAGGTGTTAGCACCTCACGCGTCCGTCATGAAGACGACAACCTTTAATCGAGTGTGCTAAAAATAATGTGACTTTTAATTATTTATCTTCCCTAGAAAACATGAATTATATTTTGTTATATTATTTTTTTTATTTAGAAAAGGAAATCAAATTTTTATTTTATTTTTTTTAGTTTTTTTTCGACAAGGGATTTGCCCTCGCTCCTACGTATCCCCAGGTGTAATGAAGAAATCAGAGTTACGTAGTTCTTTGTAGAAAAAGAGGTTGTGTGTTGAGTTGATTTTATTTTATTTGGAAAGGTTTTGATTTTGTAGTAAACTTTGTGAAGTCAAGTAGGTTGGAGATCTGACATGACATTTACAAAATTTACTCACACTTTATTGAAACACTGTCCAGTAAGTCGGAGATCCAACATGAAGTGCATGGAAAAAAAGAGAATTGAGTGATCATTTATTTGAGAATTTTATCTTTTTAGGAAAGAGCTTAGTTTTGTGGTAAAATTTGTGAACTCAGGTGAATCGAAGACCCAACATGTCATTCACAAAATTTACTCACACGTTATTGAAACACCGCCAAGCAAGCCGGAGACCCAACATGGAGTGTACAGAGCCTAAGCATGTACTAAAGAATGCTAATGCAAATTCGCAAAAAGAACTAAACAATTGACATAGTGATAAGAAATAAAATAGAATGAGAATAGAAAGAGATAACATAGAAGTGGGGAGTACACATAGTAATTAAGGATGCAGGATTAAAACATGGGGGGAAATAAACTGAATAACGAGATATTTACAATGCATTATTAATTAAACTAATTAGCTAAAAAAATTGCATTGAAGAATAAAATAAACAATAGAGACCATAAAAAAAGAAAATAAAAAAAAGACTTATCCACTAATATTTACAATTATTCTTTTTCCTTTTTTTAAGTCAAAGGGTTGACTTGGACTTAGTCAACACTGACGCAGTGCTGACATGGCAGGCCTAGTCACCATCCTAAGTGGCAGGGGTGAACATATAAAGAAAAGAGTGTAACCATCAATTTTATTTTATTTCGAACTTCAAACAAAACAGACTGGGCCCAAAATGAAAAAGATGCATGTGTTAAGAAAAATGGTGTAAATAGTGTTTCTATTATATTTCAGACTTCGCAAAAATGGTTTAGGCCCAAAAAATAGTGCATGTATGAAAAACATGGTGTGAATAGCATTTCCATCTTATTATAGACTTTGGAAAATGGGCTAGGCCCAAAACATAAAAGGGTGCATGTATTAAAAAGGCGGTGCAAAAAGCAATTGTTGTTGTTGTTGTTGTTGTTTTTTGTTTTTGTCTTTTTAGGGTTGGGTTGGAACCGGGTCAGGGCGACCCGACCCAACTCGTGATTATGCAACAAGGTTGGAAAACTCTAGTTTCCTCACGCAGAAAATGGCGCGGCCAAAGGGGAACCACCACGGAGGGTGGCGTAGGTTTTACGGTGGTGCAAACAAAAAAAAGAGAAAAGAAACGAAAAAAAAATGAAGGTGATAGGGCCTTTGGTGGTGGTGGCATGGACAGGAACTTCGCGGCCTCGCTGGAGTTGGCAAAAGAAAAAAAAAACAAAAACGCATCAAAGGAGAAGCACTTGAACAACCAAACAAAATAAAGAAATAAGAAGAGACAAAAAAAACAAGATCAAACTGTGTTGTTGGCGGCCATGGTGGAGTCACCACAGAGGGTGGCACGGTGATATGAATAAATAGAAAGAAAAAATAAGGAAGGAAAAGAAACAAAAAGAACCTGAGAAGAAGAAGATGAAAAGGGATAGTGAAGGGAAAGAAGAAACCAAAACATGGAAAAGAGATACTGAAAGGAATGAGGGATACCTAGAGACCCCTCTCCCTTTTCTGACAGAATTGCCAAATGGCGCCACCGGGTTGGCCTGTTTTTCTACCCTCGGGACCTGTGCCTCTTCTATGCATTCATTCCCAAACCATCCCCTCTTTTTTGACTTTTATCTTGTGCTTTTTTCTGACCTAATTGGTTCTCTTTGAGAGCCCAATAGGGTACAAAATGTATTATTTTTTTATTTGTTTTTTCTTCTAGGTTTTTTTTCATCCTTTTTTTTTCTTTTTTGTTGTTTTCTTTATTTGCTTTTTTTTTCTTTCCTCTTTTGTTTTCTTCTCTTTTTTTCTCTATTGTTATTCTTCTTTTTTCTTCTTTATTTTTTTGCACGTTTTCTTTCTTTTTTTTTTCTTTTCTTTCTTCTTTCTTTTCTCTTTTTTTTCTTTTCTTTTTTCCTTTTGTTTTCTTTTTTTTCTTTCTTTTCTTTTTTATCTCTTTTTTTTGCTCATTCATTTTTTGTTTTTTTCTTTTCTTTTCTTCTTTTTTTTTATTTTTTAATATGTTTTCTTTTTTTTTTCTTTTGGACCCGAACAAAATTAGGTTCTGACACCCACAAGGAAACCTAAAGGCGCGCTCAGTGCAAAGCACAACTATTGCACTTAGCACAAGGTTGCGTAAAAATCCAGCTAACCAAGGCTTATAAAAGAAGTAGGAAGCAAAGGAGAAAGACACACCGAGACTCAGAGCTTTCTAATGAATACACCCAAAGCCTGAGCATCTCAAATAGGGGAAACCCTCTTTATAGCCATTTTTCTCTCTCTCTCCATCCCTATTCTTCTTCTTCTATCCCCATTAACCCCTAAAGTGTAAAGTCTCTTATGAGAATGAGAGGCTAAACCCCCCATTGTTGGGAGCCTAGTGGCCAAACTCTTGTTATGTAATTATTCCCTACTATCTACTTAATGCAATTCCAATTTTTATTGTTCATTGTTTGTGCTTATTATTATTGATTATGGTCTGATCACCCATATTCATGCATCTGTTTAGGATTTAGGCATTGGAAAGTTTTTATTTTCTAAAGAATTGGAAAATGACATCTAAGTGAATCATGTATAGGAATAAAATGATTTTGTTTAGCCTATTCATGCATCTCTATTCTTAATGCAATTTACTGTTTTATCTTTGCAAAGGAATTTGAGAGAGAAAATAGATAAATTAGGCTCTTTCACTTGAGGAATTAGGGTTAGAGTATCAAAGTAGGTGTGGGTAAAAATTGGGATAATATTAGATAGAGAAAAATTATTAACAATTTCATCACAAGTAGTTTGTTATGCTAGGCTCCAACACATTTGTATTCTGAATTAACCTTGGCATTTAAAAGTGTTTGTTTTTTGTCTCTCTTATTTGCAAATTTTCTTGTTTTCAATAATTTTATTTTGCCTTTAATTTGCCATCTCTTTTCTTTAATTATTTGCTTAATAATTGGGTATAAATTAATCTAAGTACAAACAAAGTCCTGGTGGACTCGACACTCGGACTTCCGTTTTACTTTACTATTTGTGACAATTTGGTGCACTTGTCAATTAGTTAACAATCTCTTTGACTCGAACGTCTTTTTCCGTTTCAAGGATCGTTTCTTCAAGGTCCTGGATTCGGGTGTCATGGCTGATGGTTTGCCACTGCTGCTTAACACTGATGCTCAACAAGACCTGTTGACCCTTGTGGAGAGGGTCGACAAAGCTATTTTGGAGCACCTGCCAGCCTCACTGGACACACAGGCTATTCTATCTCTTCCCTTGGTGAGCAATCCTTTCGCTGTTGTGGACGGTAAAGTGCCAAACCTTGCCCCTTTTTTTGGTCTGAGGTTGGTGTCGGCCTGAACTAACACTTGCTTGTGCTGTTGTTGCTTGTTTTGTAGGAATTATGGGCAAATTCGCTTTGAGTCCCCTAATTAAATAGGTCGGACCTGCACGTGGGAATATTCCACCGCCTACTGCTGCTTTCGCTGAAAGGGGTCAACCTGCTGTTAAGGTTGGCCATGTTGTTGTTGGTACTGCTGAGATTGCTCCCAGTGCCCCTTCCACTGTATTGGATAAGAGGAGGTAGAATGATAGTGCTAGGCCGTCGGGACGCAAGAAGTCGAGGGCCTCTTCGAGCGTTCGTGCCCTGAGGCAAGTTGTAGGGTTGACACCCGTTGTGGGTTGCCCTTCAAGTGTGCAAGATGTGCCTCTGGCTCTATTGATCGTCAAGGCTTCTACTATTGATGTTGTTGTTGCTGCTACTCGTGCTCCTCCACCTCCTCTTGTTGTGCTTGTTCAGGAGGTTGCTCCTGTTACTACTGAAGTGAGTGTGTCAGCTGCTTTGGCTGGTTCTGTTGTGGCACCCTCATCCACCGTCACTGCACCTATACTAAATGTCGGTGTGGTGACCACCAGTGCCCCTGAACAAAAGACTCGACTGGCTTTGTCTCAGCTTTTGAAAAAATCTTATTAGGTCAGTTGGGTTTCATCATGCTATGGATTCTGCCAAGGTCTTCTTTTAGCGGAGTCTGTAAATTCATGAAGAAAATGGGCAACGGCATCAAGAGATGCTAAGCAGAGTGGCATTTTTGGAGGATGAAGTTGCCAAATGGAGGGAAACTGCTCGCACTGTCTAGAGAGTGGAGCGCCCTAAGGTAGCTAGTACCATTGTTGCTCTTATTGAGGTTGTGAGGTCGAATTACCAACTGTCTTTTAAAGTTGGTAATGTATTGGCCAAGTAGTTGTGCACCGGGTTGAACGGTGATGAGCTGTTTAGACGCTGCAAGGACTTGCTGGAAGAGAAAAAGAACTTGGCTGGCAAGGTGGAGAATGTTGCGGTGGTAAAGAACGAGCTTGCAAAGAATATGGTGGATCTCAAGGCTCAGTTGAAGGAGTGGAGTCCATGCTGGAGGAGTCCAAGATACGAGCTGCTAGGGAGAGGGAGGCCAACAAGGAGCTTGAGGAGGAGCTGCTCATTTACAAGAAAGAGGTCATGGAACAACATGAAGAGGGCTTCAACAAGACCGTCAGGTAGGTCGGGTTCTTCACTAAGGACCTTGACTTGGGTCTCTTTGACCCTTTCAAGGACGTGAAGGATGGTATTTTGCTTGATGAAGATGATATTGCTGCTGAAGAGGAGGCCAGTGAGGAGGAGTAGGGTGTTGAGGAGGAAAAAGATGATGTCAATGCTTAAGCTGCCTTTCATTTCTTTTCTTCTTTTCTCATTCGATGACACATTTTGCATCGTTTATGTATGTCTTGTGTGTTTAACTTTATCTATGCAACACTCCGTACTTATGGTAGTATGAATAGGCTGCCATAAGGATAAGTGTGGAATCTTTGATAGCATAGGAAGCAAGACCTTTTCGATGCAGAGGTAGGACCACGGTAGTGTTGTAAAAAGTATATGACATAAAATCATCTGAGGTTTGATTTTAACCTAGTTAAAGGTTTTGTCACCCATTTGGTGGGACTTCTTTCTGCTTTGCAGAGCTTATCCCTTGATGCTTATGAGGAGTATGTTTGACTTGCCCCTGGTTAACAGTCTTACCAACTAGTCTAGGGGTAGGTCGCTTGACCTGCGAAGTTTCTCCTCTGATGTTTATGAGAAGTAAGCATGACCTGCACCTGATTGAATGTCTTGTCACTCAATTTGGTGATGGATCATTTTGACATGCGAAGCTTCTCCTCTGATAGTTATGAGGAGTAAGTATGACTTCCACCTAATTGAAGGTCTTGCCAAATAGTTTGGTGGTAGTTTATTTTGTTAAACTTGGACCTTTGGTGGTGGCCGTCGTAGTTGCTAGGAGTGAGCAAACTAAGGGGGTGCCTTGGGTTTTGTAGGCGTGCATACCAAGGGTAGACCTTGGGTTTTTTGGTACTAAGGATGGACCTTGGGCTTTTGATAAACTTGTATTCCTGCACAAATAAAAATTAGGAATAGAAAAGATTGTCAAGGGCAGACCTTACATACCTTAAGTTCATGTGGAGATGGAACTTAGTAACAGAAAGGGCTCACTAAGGGTTAACCTTGGATTTATCGAGCCTTGGATCGAGGATGTGTTTTTCCCTAGGTTTTGAAAAGCCTGTAGAGCTGCATCGAGGCTTACCAAGGATGGGCCTTGGATTTTGTGAACCTGTGAGGATCACTAAGTGCGAAGCTTGGGTTTGACGAGTCTTGTGTGCAACGCGTGTGTTGTGCTCTTGCATACATGTCACTCCTTGTGGGTAGCATGTATTGGAGACGTAGTGCCGCGAATCAGTAGGACTCACCAAGGATGGACCTTGGGTTTTGTGATTCCTTTGGAGGATTGACCAGGGAATTGTCTGACCTGGGTTTTAGGCACTGTGCTTTTGTATACATGTCACTCGTTGTGGGTGGCATGTACTGGAGATGTAGTGGTGTGCTCTTGCGTACATGTCACTTGCTGTGGGTGGCATGTACTAGAGACTTAATGGCGTGCTCTTGTATAAATGTCACTCGTTTTGGGTGGCATGTACTAAAGACTTAATGGCATGCTCTTGTGTACATGTCACTTGTTGTTGGTGGCATGTACTGGAGACTTAATGGTAGAAGGAAGGCTTACCAAGGATGGTCCTTGAGTTTTAAGAGCCTTGGAGCTACGACTATGGATGTTCATGTCTTGACAAGGAAATTATGAAAAGGAAAGGGTGTAGAATTTTTATTCAAAGTATTTGATTGAATACAAATTCCCTTCATTATCCCAGATGTGCCTCGTTAAAACCTCTTAAGCCAAAACTTTGATTTTTCTATTCTTGGGACAAACGACTTGAGTAGGAAAAAGAGTGTAACATTGGGTTTGCATTTAGGTAAACTGAAGTATAACTTTAGGTGGGTGGCCTTCCATGTTCTTGGAATTGTTTTATCATCCAGTTCTTATAGTTTGTATGCTTCATTGTCAAGGCTTGTTGTGACCCTGAATGGGTCGTCCTAGTTGGGGCCAAGCTTTCATGCTTGGGGATCTTTTGTGGCTTCACCTTGGACTTGCCATACGAGGTCACCAAGTTGAAAGGTTCACCAAGTTGAAAGGTTCATGGTTGAACCTTGGTATTGTATCTCCTCGCGGCTCGGAGTTTGGTGACTTCTTCCTTGATCCTGGCCATGTCTTGGACTTCGTCTGTTGGTTCAAGTTCTACCCTCATATTTTCTTCATTTTTTTGTTGCTAGAATAATAGTCTCATTGTCGATGGTTCCATGAATTCAATGGGGATTATGGCATTTGTGCCATATGTGAGTTGGTAACGAGTTTCATCGGTTGTTGTTTGGGGTGAACAGTGGTAGGCCCAGAGTATACTAGGGAGCTCCTCTTTCATAGACCCTTAGACTTTTCTAGTCTAGTGCATAGGGCCCTAAGGATGACTCTATTAACTGCCTCTGTCTGACCATTGGTCTGAGAATGTTTGACAAAGGTGACTAGGTTCTTGATACCTAGCCTTTTCAGGAAGTCTTTGTACATCTGAGCTTTGAATTGAGTGTCGTTGTCTGTGACAATGGCGTATGAGAGGTCGTAGCTACATATGAGGTGTTTCTAGGTGAATTTCTCCACCTCGTTGGTCGTAATTTCTCGTAGGAGTCTTACTTCTATCGGCTTGGTGAAGTAGTCGATGGTGACTTATAAGTATTTGACTGCTCCTAGAGCCTTTGGCAGTGATCCCAGTATGTCCATTCCCCATATTTGACTGCTCCTAGAGCCTTTGTAAAGTCAAGGGCGTTTTTCCCGAGTGTTGGCCAGTAATAACCAGTGCACACTACCTTTGTTGCAAAGGAGCGTTCTCCTATATGGAGACCACAAAGTCCTTCATGGATTTCTCTCATGACATAATCTGTCTATTGACTGTTTAGGCATTTAAGTAGGGGTGCTATCAACCCTCTTCTGAATATTTTGCCATCAATGATGACGTAGTAGCTAACCTTCCATTTCTGACGTTGAGCTTCATTCTCACTGATGGCAACACCCCCCAGATTAGGAAATTCTTGTAGGGGATCATCTAGTCTGGTTCCTCTTCTTTTCCAGCCATAACCTCTTCAGCATCTATGGTGGGAGTTTGGAGTGTCTCCTGAATGATAGTTTTAAGGTGTCCAACCTTTTTGGTGCTACCTAGCTTGGAGAGCATGTATGCTTTGGTGTTGCTCTCTTTGGGTATGTAGTATATTTCGAAGCATTCAAACTTGTTGATGAGAGTTTTGGCAATGTGGTAGTACTTGAGTAGCACTGTCTCCTTGGTATGATATATGTTGGCAACCTATCCCTGGACAAGCTGCGAGTCTATGTAGCATCGTAGCTTTTTGGCCCTGACTTCTATTGCTAGTTTTAGACCTGCAATAAGCAACTCGTACTCCGCCTTGATGGCTTGGTCTAGGGTGACATGGTCAGGGCCTTCGAGGATGATTTTTGCCGCGCTTCCCTTTACGTTGGACGCACCATCCACGTAGAGGTTCCACCAGTCTGGGGTGGTTTTGTTGTTTCCAGCGAATTCTACTAGAAATTTAGTCATAAATTTTGTCTTCATGGCGTCGTGAGGTTCATACTGGATATCAAACACTAAAAGTTCTACAGACCAGGCTACCATCCATAATGCGAGTTTAGGCTTTTGCAAAACTTGCTTGATGGGGTAGTTCGTTTTGACTACCACTTGATAACTCTAGAAGTAGGGCCTGAGTCGTCGAGCCGAGGTAATGAGTGCTAACGCCACCTTTTCTATCATTTGGTAGCGCTTCTCAGCGTCATAGAGTATGTGGCTGGTGAAATAGATAGAGAGCTGGTGCTTCCCTTCCTCTTCTACGAGGGTTGAGCTAACGACTTCGTTAGCTACTGAGAGATATAAGAGTAAGGGAACTTCTGGCCTGGGTCAGCTTAAAACAGGCGATGGGGATATGGTTTTCTTGAAAGCCAAGAAAGCTTGTTTGCATGTCTCGTCCCATAGGAAGGGCACAGTTTTCTTGAGCAGTTCAAAAAATGGCTTTGCCTTTTCGACGAGTTTCGGGAGGAACCTGGACAAGGATGCTAGCCTACCATTCATTTTATGGACTTCTTGGACGTTGGTTGGGTTGCATATTTATAGTATAATAGTGCATTTGTCGGGGTTGGCTTCAATTCCCTAGTGAGTGATCATGAAGCCGAGGAACTTGCCTCCGCTTACCCCGAAGGTACAATTTTTAGGGTTGAGGCGCATGTCATATTTGTGGAGTTCCCCAAAGACTTCTTCTAGGTCTGCCACGTGTTGGGCTATACTTTGAGACTACACGACTATGTCGTTCACATCTGTTAGTCGTTATTTACGACTAACTTTTGTATTGAATAGTGACATGAAATTAGCATCTTTCCTTCAATTTATGGTTCTTTTTGTAGGAATTGTATATATCTTCATGTTTAGTTTGATTTTATATATTAGATACTCCCATTTTGTGAATTAATGTTGAAACCACTTTAGCTTCAAGCTAAAAGAAGAAAAGGTTCAAGCAACTGATGTCTCGCTAAGCGAGGCATATGTGCTTAGCGAGTGACATCCATTAAGCGAGGCATGCAGCTCGCTTAGCATGTTGGGAAACCCTAGAAGAGGATCAGTCATAGATGTACGTGCCCAGCGCGCCACAAGCTCGCCCAGCAAGTCATTTGTCCCTTCTCGTGCTTAGCGCACCCAGCTCGCTAAGCCAAAATTCACTTACTCTCGCTTAGCGAGCCTTCAGAAGCTGAAACGTCCAAGTAGCCTTTAAAACACTGAAGTTGGTGGAAATCAAGAGAAGAGTCAAAAAACAGAGCCAAGGGAAAAGCTAGAGCGATAGAAACGAAGCCACCAAAAGAGTTTAGGTTATAGGAGTGAGATTAGAGTTCTATTGGTTGAAGGAGACATCCTCAACCCTTCTTAGCCATTTTTCTTCACTCAAAATTTGTTCTTCTTTGTATTGAAAGATCATTACTTGTAATGGAAGGCTAAACCTCTTGGTTGGGGAGTTTTGCTTAACCTTTGATGTAATATTCTTTCACTATCTATTTAATGTTGTTTTTATGTGTTCATTACTTCTATCCATGCTTATTTTTACATGCTTGTGGCTTGATCACCCATTTGTATGTATAGTTAGTATTTTTAGCATTAGAAAGTGCTTTAAAGCCTTAGAACTTGATAGAGAAAGCTAGAAAATTGTATGTCTAGGAATGGAGTGCAGCAATCTTGTCCACATTATGTTGTGGACTTAATGAAACTCTTTTAGGCTGAGTTTGTTGAGGGATCAAAAATGAGGTTTGAAGAGATTTAGGCCCATTCACTTGAGGGATCTTGGTTTGGGTAATTTCTCAACATAAGAACACTAGGATAACATTAAATAGAGAAAAATATTTAAAAACACCAAGGTAGATTCAATAGAACAACCCAACGTTTTTCACTTAACTATTTTTACTTCTCAAACCGTAGATATTTAGTTTATAGTTAACTAGATTTCCACACAAAAAACCCAACTTGATATTTATTTGCTTTCGGTATACACAAAATGTTTTCTCACTAAATATACATTTTCTGAGTGAAACAAATTCCCTGTGGACTCGACACTCAGTCTTACCGTTTTATATATTACTTGTGGACTCGATACACTTGCCGAATAACAGAGAGTGTAACAACATCTACCTCAACATTTTTGTCCGATCTGCTGTTTAAAGACTCGATCCATCAGTCGTTGGTATGTAGAGTTTGCATTTTTAAGGTCGAAGGGCATGAACTTATAATAGAAATTGACATCTTCAGTGATGAATGTCATTTTCTCCTTGTCTAGAGCGTGCATCTTGATCTGGTTGTATCCGGAGTAAGCGTCTAGGAAGCTTAGCACCTGGAACCCAAATGCTCCATCGACTAGCTTGTCGATGTTGGGCAAAGGGTATCCATCTTTAAGGCATGCCTTGTTTAGATCAATGTAGTTGGTGCATATTCACCATTTTGCATTGGCCTTTTTTACCATGACAACGTTGGTGAGCCAGGTAAAATACCTGACTTCTCTTATGAAGTTTGCATTGAGGAGTTTGTCCACTTCTTCTTTGACAGTTTTGCATCGTTCTTCTCCCATGTTTCTTTTTCTATTGTGATATTGGTTTGGCATGGGGACAGATGGCAAGTTTGTGGCAGATAATGCTGGGATGGATTCCCAGCATGTCAAATGGCTGCCAAGCAAACAAATCCGTGTTTATATGTAGCACGTTGGCGATGCGTCGATGCTCATGGCTGGTGAGGTTCTTATTGAGCTGCGTACACTACCCGGGTTTAGGTCTGAGCTACAACTTGATGAGCTCTTCGATAGGTTTTGGGCCTCTGTCA
The DNA here is from genome assembly GCF_000004515.6 of Glycine max. Taxonomy (NCBI): domain Eukaryota; kingdom Viridiplantae; phylum Streptophyta; class Magnoliopsida; order Fabales; family Fabaceae; genus Glycine; species Glycine max. Next base: position 38,609,338 of record NC_038246.2, read on the forward strand.
AAAATGTCTTTGCACCGATCTATATCGAATTCATCGGTCAGGCTTGCTTGGTAGACGGTCAGGGCTCAGATTGGAGACCCTTCATCCATGCTCTTGACTTGAGTACCTTCAACTGCTATGGGGGTAAGGCTTGATAGGCTCCCTGGTAAGACAATAGGGTGCTACCTTCAGGCTCTCTACATAACACTGTCATGCTTGCTTTTGATTTGCCTTGACGATTACAATATCTCTGGTCAGGGTAGGGAATTTCATTGTCAAATGCGGCGTGGAGACTATGGCTCTAAGCTCGTTAAGTGTGTTCTTATAGATCAAAGCAAAATATGATGTATCTGCATCAACAAGTAGATATCTTATTGTGAAGCTCCTAGAGAGCTGGCCTTGACCGAAAGTGGTCATTAAGTCCATGCAGCCTCTAGTCTCTACTCTCTCGCCTACAAAGCCAAGGAATAGACTGGCAAGAGGATGGACAGTGTCCAGGGAGACCTCAAGCCTTTGGAAAGTTCTCTAATATAAGATATTGATGGAGCTGCCTTGATCGATGAGAACCTTGGACACCATAAAGTTTGCAATGATAATGGAGACAACCATGGGGTCATCATGGTTGACGGGGTTAATTCCCTTGAAGTCCCTATCCATGAAAGTGAAAGGAGGGAGACTTTGTTGTAATGGTGCGTTGACAAAATTGATGTCGATGTCCCGAATGGCATGAAAATGGCATTTTTGGGACTAGCTGGACTGTTCTCTATAGGAAACTCCGCTTGTAATGGTGTTGATTACACCTCTGATTTGCAGGGCGAGTTCCTGTTCTTGTGGAGGTTGTCACTTGCGTCGTCACTGCTGGTGTCTTTGTCTACCTCGATCTGCTCTATCTCTTCTTCTGTATGCATCGTGATTCCTCTGCTGGTGTCCTCTGGGTCTTGCTCTTGTTTGGTGGTTGTCTGGTCTTTTAATAAACTTAGCTAGGTACCCAACCTGTATAAGCTCTTCTATCTTGTCTTTTACGGCCCAGTAGTGTTTTGTGTTATGACCAATACCGTGATGAAACCTGTAGTATTTGGTCGCATATAACACCGGCCTAGGAGGTTTCATTGGGGGTAGCCTGATGGGTACCTCCAAGTTGAAAGCTTCCTCCAGAATTGTGGTATGATTGGCCGTCAGGGGTGTGTAACGCTCGTACCTGGGCCCTTTTGGAAGAGGTTGGCGCTTGTTGATAAGTGTCATATTTTAGTTATTTTTGGGATTAAAATGTTAGCACTTATCTTTCGATTGTAATAGTTTTTCTTATAAACTACCCTTAAATCTAGTTGTTTTATATATTGTACATTTACTAATGTTTTTGTTTAAATATGAAAGATTCATCCATGATTTTGTAGGTTTTGATGGTTGTTTGTTAAATCCAGAAACAAAGTCAAATGGAAGGGCAAAATGATCATTTTCCCAAGATTTAAAACATCTACTTGCCCAGGCTAGCATCTAGCTCGCCTGAGCTAATAAGATCTTTTCAGCCATAAGCAACCAACTCGCTTGGGCAAATTTCTCAGCACCTGTTGGATATTTTCTATAAATAGCCATGTTTAGGAAGTTAAAAGGGATCCCAGCTGATACAAAATCAGTGAAAAATGGAGAGCAAGAGTGAAGAAGAAGGAGAAAAGGAATAGTGAAGTCGAGGTGCTGCAGAATTGTGACCATGGATCACTTCCTTCGTCATTTCTCTTGTTAGTCTTGTGCTCTACGCAATGATCGATTAGTTTTTCTTAAGGACTGGATGTAGTCTTTGTACCCTTATGTATCCATTTTGATATTATATATGTATGAATCTTTTCTACTCATTGTTGGTAATTTCATTCTACTCATAATGCTTAATTCTATTTGATCACTAGTGTCATGAAATTGAATTTTAAGTGAGACTCGAAAGTAATCTTAGAATTTGAACCTAATGATTTTACTCTTTACATTATGTTGTTAGGAATAGAGCATAACGTTTTGATTGCAAAAAGCACGAGAATATAATTGTAATGCTAGGGTAATTATTGCATATACGAGGGATCGATATTTAGTAAATATTCCTATATTCCAAGTTCGAGGGATCGACTTGGGATAACTTAATATGTGCATCAGTAATGTTGAAAAATGATTTATAGATGTTAATCTTATTAGGATACTAAGGGTATGAACGATGAAATCCAATCCTGTGTTTTCTTGAATTAATTTAAGCTGTTATTATTATTTACATATTTTCGACGCACTGAATTCCGTATTTTTGTGTTTCCGTTATTTTCGTATTTCGTATTCCCGTAATTTCGTTATTTTCACTATTCTTTTACTTTAAAGTTGTCTTTAGTTAATCAAACCAAAACCAATTACATTCTATTAAATTTGTACATAACTATTAAACTGATAACCTTCATCTGAATGAATTAAGTAAAGTTGAGTCCCTATGGAGACGAACTCTTTTATAAATGTGAAACCTACAACGACAATTGGTACGATTGCCAAAAGTCATAACACTAGTCTAGTTCGTGCCTCTTGTCCGACTTGTGTAAGTCAGTCTTGGTGTTTCCTTCTCACTTGTTGTGCTTTGGTTCGGCTTGTCTGACTTCATTCCTGAATCTGGACATTTCTTCCATCTAAATGTAGCATTTGGCTCGTTCACGCAACTTGTCTATGCTACTGGGGTTTTTTTTGCACAAACTGTCTGTGAACTTGTCGGGCTGTAGGTCGAGAAGCATGGAATGCAACACTACCTCTGGGTTAAGGTTTCAAATCTGGACGATAGTACACCCAAATCTGTCCATGAATTTTCTGAGAGACTTATTGTCTGCTTGTCACAGACTGGCCAAGGCGGCTAAGGTCATGCGATGAGATCTGCTAGTTGCGTACTGCACACTGAAGCATTCGACGAGGGTGTCAAAGTTTTCTATGGATCTAGGTGGGAGTCCACCATACCAGGTCAATGTCGCTCCCTTGAGGGACGTTGGGAAGACACGACATAAAATCGTGTTGTCATTAGTGTATAAATTCGCCTGAGTCAAGAAGGCATCCAAATGCTCGTATGGATTTGTGGTCCCATCATACCGCTTGAGGTTGAGTGGTTTCCACCCCAAGAGTATGTCAACTTTCATAATGTTGTCGATGAAGGAATGCCGACGAGTAGTCCGCCCTGCTAGACGGTGCTTGTGGGAGAGACTTAAGTCACCTGGATTGTTGACTGTGCATTGGGGATGTGATTCCCCTTAGGTGCACTTAGGCAATGTGTGAACTAAGTGTTATTCACCTTGGGAGCATTTGATACGAGCCTCCAGTTGATCGTAGTCAACCTTTAGCTTTCTCGGCTCCTCCTCGTGGCATTGCTCCATCTCCGTAATGCGGTTTTGGAGTTGCTGAAGAGTATCTGTGTTTGTCATGGCTGTTAGTGGAGAGTTGGAGCCTTCGAAAGGGGTCTTGCATTTGAGGCCAGACCAAGTGCTAACCATGGATGAACAAGAGAGAGTTGACGAGAGACTGTGAAGCATGTTTTATCATGGCCCTACGGTGGGCGTCAAATGTACTTACCAAAATCCAGAGCTGGTACACGTCAAGGTGGACGTGGCTATGGTGAGCTCCCAAACTTCACACATGGACTTTGAGAGGTACCTTTTTTAGGAGGATAGGAGAGGGGACCTGCAAAACAAAGGATTTTGACGCTCAAGTAAGTATATGAGTTAGGAGATAAAATATGTATATGCATAAATGTAAGCTCAAGTGAGCGATCAAGAGAGATGTGCACAGGTGTGTTTGCTTGTGTGTTGGAGTGTGTGGGATTTGTTAAGGGTTTGATGGAACTTGATATTTATAGGAGAGGAATGGAGTTATGGGTCCTTGCTTGTAGGGGTTGTTATAGCCTTTGCAAATAATTCCTTGCTTATAGATAATAGCTGGTAGCTTATAGATAATGTTATAGATAACATGTAGATTAAAGATAATTGCTAGTATATAAATGTACCTTATAGATAATGTGTGGCTTTGTAGATAATTGAATACCTGCCAAGAGATAAGAAGATTCAAATATATTTAAATAACAAGAGTTTGGAGATAACTTGTCAGTTAGGGAGCCTGATTGCGAAGGATCGAGTGTTCGTGCTCTTGTTTTAGGGCTGACGTGGAGGGTTGACACTTGTCTCAAAATATCATGTAGGACGCCATGTGAATTTTGTGGACCTTGGACAGTACAATTATTTTACCTATTTTTTGTAAAATTGAATAATAAAGGAAAGGAATGTTTCAATAGATAACATCAAGGTTAGCTTGGAAAAAAGAAGGTTGCTTGGAGAGAGAAACAAGTCAATCAGTAAAAAAATTGATGATTTTTTTTTTTTTTTGTATTAATGGGTGTTTTCTTTTAGGAAGAGAGAAATAGGTCAACCAATAGAAAACAGGTTAGTCACAGGAAGAGAGAAAAAGGAGCTGTGATAATTAGTTGATAAGGGAAAGAGAATTATGGAATGCGAGAAGTAATTTGTTTCAAGAAGGACACAATTGAAAGAATGCTTGCAAATTTAACAGGAAAACAGTGGAATAATTAATTTTGTTTGTTGGAGTGCAAGATCATTAAATTGACTATTATAAAGGAATACGGGGAGTATGTTATTAGGTACAAGATTTAATTTACCTAATTTATTAACATCAAGAAAAATAATTAATTTAGTTTATATTAATAAATTTTTCTTAAATTTATATATTTTTTAAAAATTATCTTTATCTTTTCTAATTGTTTGATAATATATTCTCTCTTTTATGCATGCTACTAATTAATGATGATGAAAATATTTAACATGCCAAATTGATTTTAAAAAATAAGAATACACTATTGTTTTAATCTCTTAAACGCATAGAATTTTTATATTATTACTTAAAAATTGAAATTAAGGAAATTTTAAATAAATTCTTAAAAGTGCAATCTATCAATTACATTATTGTCAAATTCAAACAAAAATTATGACTTAAACGATAATATATGTTTCGGAATCAAAATAACAATACATTTTTAAGTTAAGAGATTTAGATGAAACAATTAAAAATTTCAAAAACTTATGAAAAAAATTTAGGTTGCATTTGTTGCCTATAATGATAGACGACAAAAATAATAGTACATGATAAATACATGAGTTATAGAATAATTTTTTTATCATATATATTGTGTGATTAACAATAGATAATACAAGTCAAATAATATAAAATTTAATAAAATATCTCTTTTAATATTGATTAGCTTGACATAATTTATACTAATATTATGTTCTATGAGAATTCAACAAAATATATACAAGTTAGTTAGTCAATAATGTAAATTCAAAATACATGACATGATAAGGTTGCTACATCTAATACATAATGTGAATTCAAAACACATGACATGATAAAATTAATGTAACTCATCAATAATGTGAATTCGAAATAAATGATATAACAAAATTCTTGTTACTAGTAGATAATGAGAATTTAAAATACATGACATATGACATGATATGATTATTGTAGCTAACATATAATGCTTGAGAAAAAAGAGAGATGAGAGTATGTGTTTTTTTAATACTATGTACACTAGTCAAAAAATTGTCTCATGTTTTTCCAAGTAACAAGAAATTAAGTTTTTGTCTTATTCTCATATGATTATTTTTTGCTTATTCTCATGGATTCAAATATAAATAAAAATAACTAAATATAAATAAAAATAACTAATTTTATGTTGATTAAGAAAGTCATGTAACATCATTTAATATCATTAATTTCAATTAAAAAATACCTTTTAAAATATTCTTCGTTATAACTTCATTACATGAATAAAAAAATAATTGAAAATAGAATTACAATTGATGATGTTTCATGAATGATATATATTTTTCTTATATTTTTTTATCTATTTTAATTTATCATTCTTTTTGTTTATAAATATTTAAAAAATAATCTATAATTAAAAACAATATTATATTATAATTTAAATTATTATTATAAATTTAAAATATAATTCATATATTAAAACATAAATTAAATTTTAATTATATAAAATAACTATTTATGTTATAAAATACAGGTTTTTACACATGCGAATCGTGATAACAACAACTAACAATTCCGTTCTACGATGTATGTCGTTTTTGGACAATTAGTTATTAGCTATTCGGTCGGTTGTCCCGATTTACCATGTTGGGGTTGACGGTTCAAGAATGAGAAAAAAAAAAAAGAGGGAAAGTAAAAGAGGTTAGATGCAAGTATTTTAAAAGATGCCTTATTACTTGTACAGTACAATATTAAGACCAGTTCTTTTCAAAAATTTGTTCTTTTGATAAAAAATATTAAGACCAGTTCTTTGTAACAAAAAAAATTGCTATTATGTTTCCCTACTATACAAGGGCCTCATAATAAAATTATGATTTATGGTTGGTGTGATTTTTCTATCCGTATGAATGAATGCTAAAAAAAAATCCTGGATTTATGGTGTAATTATCTGTATTATTAAAAGCAAGACAAATAAAATAAAATAAATATAATGAATGTAGCTGATTTCATTTCGTCTATTTTTTATTTATTTAAAGTATACAATCAAGCTTAAGCCTCTCTTGTTAATTAATTAATTAATAAACAAACAATTTTATAGTATTTTACTCTCTTGCATTTATTTTAACGGCAATGAGACAAACCCAAGAATCTTAGATGGTAAAACGCTTCTAACAAGTTTTAGGGATTTGCTTTGGGTACTAGCAGAATTGCTGGTATACCTAGAAAATAATGTGAAGTAGCAAAAATGTCTTTCACTTAAAATTTAAAAAACTCATCCTCCCTCTTTCTCATTTCGTTAGTACGCAGCGCCTCCATCTTCTTTCTTCTCTGTTTCTGCTTCTCCTTGTGTCGTCGCAGTTCATGTCACCTATTGTGCCACCAATGACCGCCAACGCCATCATATTTGTCTTCTCCTCTAGTTGCCGTAAGTTTCTTTCTATTGTGTTTGTGCGTTTATTGCAGGAATTGAGGGAGATTGGAATCTGCATAATGCATATGGATTGATAATTCATGTGCCTTATACTGATCACCAATTTGTATGCCTTATACGAATTATACAATCCATAAATTAATTTTAATTTTTTTTAAAATTTGAAAGAATTTTTTTTATAATTTATTTAAAATTTTTAAAAAATTTGTGGTAAATAAATATTGTTGTATATTTCTTGTATTTTTATTTAATTAATTATATTTGTTTTTTGAAGTTGATTTTTAATTAAGAAGTTAAGTAATTTGTTTATTTAAATATATATATATATATATATATATATATATTATTGTCATTTAATTTAAAAAAAGTATAAGTAAATTACAATTTGTTATATTTGATATTTTAATTACATAGTTATTGTAATTTTTAATTAAGAAGTTAAGTAATTTTTTTATATTAGATACTTTAAAAAGTATTTTATAAATTTGTTAGATATGATAAATTCCAAATGTTTATTAGTATATTTGACAATTTAGTTTAACAAGAAAATGTAAATTTGTAATTGACAATTTAGTATAAATTTGTTAGATATGATATAGTGGTATATATATTATTACAAATATTTATATAAATAGTGTTTGGAAGTATAAAATTTAAATATTTCCATTAGTAAAAAAAATTAAAGCTATTGTCATAGTAATTTGTTGAAAAATGAAATAGTGATTTGTTAGAAATAAAAACCAAAATTGTAGTTATATTTTGGTCATTACTTTAAGTTTACTAGAATTAGTGTTGTCAACTCTATATATTTGAAAAAAGAAATTCTATATGCATTTATGAATATATTAAAGTAATAAAAAAGTTATTCAACAAATAATAAAAATTTTATTTATGAATTATTAAATAGGGATTGATTAAAGTATTGTTTGAACGCTTACATAAATTGTTATGATTGTTTTAATGTGCAAATTATGGTTAGAATCAGAGGTTTGGGTCAGACTTTAGGCAGAGTTATAGGAAGAGCCCTAGGGAGAGAGGTCAGTCGTGATGCGAATGAAGCCCCTTAGTGGCAAAGGCCCACAACATTCGCACACAGGCAACGGGAAACTGCACCTGTTGCTGAGGATGTTCATGTGGATCATGCAGATGACAAGATCCATCAACAAACTGAAGAAGCAGTTGTTGATGATGTGGCGAATGATGTCGAGGGTTTTCCAAGCGGGCCCCACGACACATTAGTGTTGCAAGACTATGTTTATCATGTGGCAGCAAAAGTTTGGAATGAAGAGGTATTTATATTTTTAAATAAATCTTATTTTCGTAAGTAATTGTTATTATTGTTGAAATGATTTAAATTATCATTTTCAGGAACATCTTGAGATGAAATTATCCTCCTATGGAAGGAAGGTTGAGAAATTTGGTAGGCTTGCTCCAGAGATCAAAGGCTTAGTGGCTCTCACAAGATGAAGTCCTTTGATCGCATGTTCGCTAAACACTGGTGATCGGGGACTTATGTCTGCTTTCATGGAGAGGTAGCATAAGGAAACCAATAGTTTCCATCTGTCGGTAGGAGAGGTGAATATCACCTTGGATGATGTGGTATCGCTGTTACATTTGCCCATTACAAGCGTGTTCCATAGCTTCGAGCCTTTTTATGTGGACGATGTTGTCTTCCTCTTAGTCGAATTACTTGAAGTAAGTGTTGAAGAGGAAAAAGCTTAGACAGTATAATGCCATGGGGCATATGTTCGACTATCCTGACTGCGAGACATATATTGGAGCAAATGTGACGTAGCACAGTGGACTTTAGCAGCTCGAGTGTATTTGTTGCATCTGCTTGGTTGCACACTATTTGCTAACAAGAATGCCACACACGTTCATGAGGTATTCTTGGACGTATTTCGTGACCTAATGTAGAATGGAAGCTACGCATGGAGAGAGTTGCTGCATTGATGCATATGTATGAGAATTTGAATGATGCGTCAAAGAGCACGGCCAGACAACTTACAGGATATATCACACTTTTATAGGTAATTTGATTTATTTTTTAATTTTTTTAGTTCTTTACTCTATATTAAGAATTGTGTTGAATTTATTTGTTTTTAAAATATATGCAGTGTTGGATCTATGAGCACTTTTCTTCTGTTGGTTCTGTTATTGCTGTTGATGATTATGATGAGAGGAAACCATGTGTCTGTTGTTGGAAGTTTGGGAAGACATTATCAATATCGATGTATCATAAGCATTTGGATAGATTGACATTCGATGCTATGTGTTGGATTCCATATGATGACCATCGTGCATTCATGGAGTTTGAGGTTATCTCTTTATTTTTTGGACATATCATATAGGGTCCATCTATTGTCCTACACCGGCCAGAAAGGGTTGTACAATAGTTTGGGTATGTACAGATCATTCCTCCATACCCTGTTGGTCCTTCTCTATGTATAGAAGACATTGATGATAGATGGATTCAGTTTTCTGAATACATTGCACCGGTCGGTTAGATATTTATAGCACCCTACCAGTGTTCACAAACTACATGGAGTGGTTCTACTTGATATCTCATCCTTTCATGAGTCTGACACAGCCTGGGGATCCTCCTAAACATTCGCTCGTGCAACACGATGACACGTTTTTTGAACCAAATGTTGCTCAGCACCCGGTGACGGCAATGGCTATGGATGAAGCACCTAAAGATGCACCCGCTGATGTGAACATTCATTAACCCTTAACTTTTTTTCCTTTTTTTTGATAATGTCCTAAGAGGCTTGCCAAGCAATAGCTGAAAGGTTGAAAAGGCTTCTCAGCCAAAGGATAGTGATTGAAGGAACAGAAGCATACACTATCACCAAAGAATGCCTAAGGATCGCAAGAGGTGTCACTGTACAATGGAATGTCTACGTTCGATCAAGACGAAGGTGGCGTATGAAAGACGCATGAAGAGTTTTGCGATTTTTTAGGTTTTGTATGATTTATGTATGCAATATGACTGAACAATGTTTATTATTTAATATTATTTGATAAGTTTTTTAATTAATTTTATTTAAGTTGTATTTGAATTTAAAAGTAATCACCAATTTACATTATTATGTTAATCCTTTAATAACCCTAATTAGTGAAACCAACTTAATTATTCAAGTAACACTAAACCCTGGTTAGTGGATTGACTTTGACATAAACACACTAAGACATACTCCTACTAAATACCGTTTGAAATTTTAGTGAAATACATAATTATATCAACGTCGAAGGAAACACAGGTATATTATCGTATTACATGATAACCGCACAAATAACTAAATGTTCAATCTTCACCTAAATCAACAAAGTTTTTGTTCAACCTTGACAAATTTGTATACCGTTGCATTCTACTAATATATGGTGTGGGTCATTGCTTTGCCTGATGATGATAATGTGTAGACCATAACAATGCTACTAGCGGTAACGAACAACGGTCTCTTAGAAATACCTGTTACATAAGCATATACACATTGAAAATATCAAAACATATTTTTTTTACAATAATTACACAAACAGGATGATCATGCATTTACCTGAACAAAATGATTGTCATACACATGACCGATACATATGATGCAATGCATGAAAGAATCTATTGGTGGTTAACTTCTAAGAGGGAAAATGTCATGCTTTGTTGGAGTGAAAGAGAAACAAGGATCACATTATACCTTGATGCAATGACATATCCCATGTCGGTTATATTCATCCACTTGTCCATGGTAGTCTGCATGTAACAGTGAACAAATTGAATTTATTTAAAGCAAATTTAATTGAACAAAACATAACAATAAAGTTATATATCATGGATAATCCATCAACAAGTAGGAACCGCTTTAATTCCTCAAATTTGTCTACGCCACCAACCAAGTTCATATACTAATTAGACTATTTTGTAAGTTCTTTAAGCAAATGGTTGTGCACCAATGACCATAAATCTTCACCCATACCTAATATGGCAGCAATTGCACGATATCCACAATTACTATCAGCTTTCACATCAACAATGTTTACAATGGAATCATGAATGCATGGATGAAATTGATCCAACATCGGCATGGTCCTTCTTTGAATTGGTTGCTCAGATGATGATGCGTTACGTTTGAATGAAGAATTACTATTCTGCACAAAATGTAATGCATCAACATACTCCCAATAAGATGGATCACGCTTTGTTGATCTTTGTTGCTTGGTCATCGGTTTCTTTTAGGCACCTTTTGTTTTCACCTTTTCTGGAGGAGCACGCATAGAGTTTAGATCAGGGTAAGCAATTTCCCAAAGTTTACTATTCAAAGTAACTTTGCCACAAACATCAAGCTCTTCAAATCACTTGGATATGGTATCCATCTCTTCGTTTATGCTCACTTGGAGCTCAGATAACACTTGGTCTGAAAAACTTAGCCTCCGCCAAAACATATGGATTGTCTCAAGTGGTCTGGTACCAACAACATATTTGGATAGCTCACATGCACATGGAAGACTGTGAGTAATTCTCATCACCCATCCATAACGAGAAAGGTTTTTGCCAGCATAATGTATAGCTCAAACTCAGCAGCAATCTGATTTAATACAATGCCAAGTAGTCTCTTGTATAAGGTAACTTTAAAAACATGTCCAACCACATGTATACTTGTCTCAAAAGATGCCTTAATTTTAGTGTGTTGTAGCGTGATCATGTTGTTTATGGCTTTCCAAACACTACATAGGTCTCCAAGGCTATTTTGAAGTAGTTTCTTTAAGGCCCAATGAGCAGACTCAACCCTGCATATGAAATACACAACCAGGTAAAGAAACATAATTTTTTTAATCCATTCAATCGTAAACCCTGACAACTACAAAAATTTATAATTTTTATACATGTTAGTTGTTGTGTTTCCTAAGTGCATTACCTTATTTGTCCAGGATTTAACAAATCTTTCTTTGTGAGGAATCACCCATGTTTGGTTCACATAGTCAACAAACATTGCCCATGGTGAATAAGCAATTTCAAACTTCTTAAGGCACTCATCGAACTGTTGCTTAGAAGGACAATCCACCAAACTCCCCCAAGCTTCCATGACATAATCTCATGCATTTTTTTTTACCAACAATGGTTTTACACTTTGTCTTCATATTCTTATCAATGTGAAACCGACACAACAAATTGGTAGCCTCAGGGAATACAATTTTCATTGCATACATCAGTGCTAGATCTATGTCAATAACAATAACTGCAGGGAGTGCATCACGTCTAAGGAAAAGATCTTGAAACCGTTGTAGAGTCCAAACAACATTATTCAGACATTCTCCCTCCAAATAGGCAAAAGCAGCAGAAAATGTCATCCTTATTAGTGTCACACCAACAATATCAAGTAACGGTAGCCTTTACCTGTTCGTTTTGTAGGTGCTGTCTATCAAAAAAACCAAATTACAAACATTCGTTAATTTGACTGCATCAAAATGACTCTAAAATATGTCACATACAACATTTTCATCCTTCAATCTATGTCAATGAATATACTGATCCCGTTCAAGAAGTTTCATTAGTTATTGCATTTTAGTATTACTGCCTCTTATGGAAGAACGGTAAGCATTTTTTGCATTGTATATTTGCTTGATTGTTGTATAACTATTGATATTGTGCTTCTTCAATGTTAAAAGAATATTTCTTGGTTTCACCATTGACTTTGTCATATCAATAACAATGATCTTCTCATCCTTAGTTAGTCGATCAACATATGGATGCCCAACTAATAACTTCGTCAATTCATGATTGTGACTCCCACAAATTAACTTCACCATCAATCATTCGCCTCCCACAACTGGTTTTGCATGCAGCTTAAAGAAACACCCACATTTTCTATTATTGATACATGTTCTTACCAAATCTTTCTTCTTGGCCTTATACTGACTACTCCTTTCACAACCAATTAAAACAAACGAGGGTCTTCCTCTAATATCATTATTTGTTTGACCTCATAATCACTGTCACAAATCCAATTTCATAAGCAACAGATCGAGCCTAATGCAGAACATCATCACAGGTAGCAAACACCTACAATGCAATCCATACAAGTTTAGTCTTCAAGGGACATTCATTTAATTATGTTAATAACAATAAATCATATTAATACTTGAAAAGTATTGAACGCATCAGAACAATCAACATATTCTTCATTAACCCTTTACACTATCATACATCCACTAATCTTTGTCTATCTTAACAAAACATTCAAAAATTTCAATGACAAACAAAAAACCCCTAACCACACCATAATCATACAATCATATAATTTTCGCATTTTTTACCGCATTATTAATATAATACATTAAATTAAAAATGAAAAAAATTATGTATAAATTCTTTTCACATTAATATCGCTTTCAAACTATACACACTACAACTATCAAATGAATATTCTAACTATATCTATTTAAAAGTTTTTTAATTATCAATTCTAATTTTTTTCTAATTAAACAATAAAATAAATTTATAAAAACAACAAATAAATTTAAAATAAAATTACGGATTGATAATTCATATGAGGCTTACGGATTTTCAATCAATTTGTATGCTTCTTATGAATTGGTTGTCAATTCGTATGCTTCTTACGGATTATTAATCCATAAGAAGTAAACGGATTAACAATCTGTGAGTTATATAAAACTTATGAATTACAAATCCGTAAATTTTATATAACTTACGGATTATTAATCCGTAACTATTACGTGAAAAAAATCAAATCAAGAACTTATTTTCGTCGTTAATGGTCAAACCAACCATCGCGACAATCACCACTTGGCGATGAATCATTGTAAACAATGCACCAATGAACAAAAAACTCTCACGACAATGAAGATCAAGGAAAAAAATAAGGTTCCGTTGAACAACTTATAACAAAAAGATAAAATGAGGATTTTTAAAAATTATTGGGTTATGCTGGTGCCCATACAACTCCCCGAGTTTTAGTGCAATCCATCGTAGAGCTTGCTGGACTTTCAAGTCTGAACTTTGGACCCTTCTTACCGCTGACGTGGTAAATGGAAGGAAAAAAAAAGTGAGATTAAATTAAAAGAAACGAACAGAAAATGAAAAAAAGAAAATAAAAAAAATGGGGATATAAATGAAAGGAGGAAAATGCAGTAGGATTTCTCTTTGCTCCTTCTGTCCTCCCCTCAGCGGCATCGTTGTATTGTTCTTACACATCTTTCTCTCTCTCACTTTCGGTTTCTAAACCAAAACCCTAATCGAGATCACAATCGGATCGTAAACAAACAGAGACCAGCCATGGACGGTGATTCCTCTTGGAGTGCTCGACTCTCTTCCGCTTCCAGGCGCTACCAATCCGCTCTTCAATCTCGATCAGGTTCGCCTTCTCTACTTTCCCCCCAATTCAATTCATTTTTCACCTTTTCTTCGTTTTCTCCTTCTCCTATTCAGGATGAGGTTCCTGTGACAAAAAAAAAAGCATTTTTTTTACAACTTGCGAGGGTGTGGGGGTTGGATTTTATGTTTCGATGTATATAAAGGGGGTAAAATAAGGGACCTAACGTGAAATTTTGATTTTCCGGAAAATTGTTCAGCGGATGGTTATTATTATTATTATTGTTGTTGTTGTTGATGATGATGATGGTAGTGGTGGTGGTGATTTTTATGGTTATTTGATGTGTTTGGATTATTGATACTGGGCATGGAAATGGGAATTTTATGAAATCAGAAGCATAATTATAATGATATTCTCTAAAAAGCGCAGCTCAAACTGCTTTTTTGGTGCCTCGTTTTCTATGCACGGGATTATTAATTATTAATATTATGATGGCAATGATAATTGGGGGGTTTGTGATGTGTGAAGATCTTGGTTAGCTATGTAACCTGGGATTAGAATTTATCTTAGTGATTTTAAATTGTGTGGATTTGCTGAAGAGGGCCTTTTTGGCCCCCTTGGGTTTGTTCTGGTTCTGGTGTTTGTTTATTTTCAAATATCTAATATTGATTTTCGTGAATTTAGACATGTTCATGGGTTTTGATGAAAATGATGGGGACGATGATATAAGAGAGGAGTTTCTCTGCCCATTTTGTTCTGAGTATTTTGATATCGTTGGATTATGCTGCCACATTGATGAAGAGCATCCAATGGAGGCAAAAAATGGGGTATGACTACTTTTCTTTTTCCTTTCTACCATTTTCATGCAATTTTTAAGGTTTTCTGGTATTTGCTGTCTGATCGATGCACCAATTTTGCATAGCCTTAAAGTTTTTGTTCATTTCTACATACCTTTCCTCTCTATTTCCTATGGGTAGAGTCAAACTTTTATTAACCAAGTGATTGAGCACAAGTGGTTAATGTGTTGAAATTAAGGTTGAATCATTCGGGTATTATCCGAGTTCGATCCTTGGCAGAAACAATTCTTGGTCGGACTTTACTTACCTCTGGACGAACTCCGGATTAGTCAGAACCTCTTTCCCTGAAAAACCGGAGGGTTAAGATAAAAAAAAAGAGTCAAATTTTTATTGAGAATAAAATTATGATGTTCATATTGGAAAAAAAAGTGATACATTTTTTTGTAAGTAAAACAATCGTTTTCTGATTGTAGCATTTCTGTTTGCAGGTATGTCCAGTTTGTGCATTGAGGGTGGGGGTTGATATGGTAGCACATATAACCCTACAACATGGGAGTATATTTAAGATATCCTTTTATTAGAAGTTAAATTTGGCTGTGCCAATTCTTAAATGGTTATTAGCAGCTTAGCACAACTTTTTACTTAATCGCAGGTTAACTGAGCATTTATTGAGTTTTCTTTTATTATATTATTATTATGGGACATGTTGCTGTTGCCAAAATGCATATTTTAAAAAAGGATAATCAAAATAAAATTGAAAACAACACAAAAAAAAATTACATTTAAACCCAACTTTTACTTGGCTGAATTTCTTAACCAGTGAATACATGCAGCGCAAAAGGAAATCACGGAAAGGTGGATCGTATTCAACACTATCTTTATTGAGGAAGGAACTACGAGAAGGAAATTTGCAATCCCTTTTTGGCGGATCTTCATGTATAGTGTCCTCATCTAATGCAGATCCACTGTTGTCATCATTTATATTGCCTTTAGCTAATGAACATGCCAGTTCTCAGCCTCACTTACACACTGAGACAAGATCATCTAAAAAATGCTTAGATGAGACTGTGTCAACAAGGTATTTCTGTTTCAGTTTTCTATTTCTTTTTTTTAAAAAAAATCACTTCCTCTTCATGGAATTCTTTGCAAGTATTCCTGTTTGGGTTGGTTACATACTGTTCCCATCTATTGTTTTTCATGCAAAATTACCTAGTTTATTATACTTGTATTAGAAGTTTAGAAATTGTTTGTTAATATTGTAAAATATTTTACAAGATTGAATTCACTGAGATGATTTTCTTCTTTCTTATCACTCCCATTTGTGCCAACCATGTGATGCTAGCATGTTTTATTTGTTTGAATTTATTTATTATTTATAGCTTCATGCCTATTCAATTGAACACTCTATTTGCTTTCTCTTAATCTTTTTTTTTTCATATTATTTTCTCATATGTTTCTATAAATTGTCACCTTCCCAATCAATCTAGTACTCTGTTGCAAAACAATGCTTGCTAAGGGCATAATATGCTATCAAGTAGCGTGGGTTTCATTGTCTTCCTAGCATCTCCTAGTTTCTAATGTGTTTCTACTATTTTCTGTAGAAATGTGGAGACATCAACCTTGTCAGTTAAGGATAAGGAGGAGAAGGAAAAAAGATGCGAGTTTGTTCAAGGGCTGTTGCTGTCCACCATACTTGATGACAATTTATAAAGGAAATTCATGGAGGTGGCTGCTTCAGTAGTGGGCGAATTCATATGCGGTACCTGCTATGTATGGTTTGCCTGATGAAATTGTCTATGTATTTGATCAGAGTGGAATAATAAGTAGTAGAAAATGAATGTAATTTATGTTATATGTGAACTGATGTTTTTAGTTCAAGAGTTTCATCATCTCCTTTAATCTCAGATCATAAAGCTTAAATGAAAAAAAATCCTTTCCTGACCCGTATTCCCATTATGCTTGAAACTTTTTCTATTTCTTTTTGGGTGATTCTTCAAAGTCACAAGAAACAGCAGCGTGCCTCTTCTTCGGACATACCGCAGGCAAATGTGCCAGCAATATCATGCGTTTCCTTTCTATCAAACAAAATAAGATAAATAGTCATTTGCAATAGAAATTTCAGAATTATAGATAAATTAAGATTATTAATTAATATTATATTTATTATTATTATTGTATTTATTTTAACTTATGTTTGTTTTTTTATTTTTTTTAAGTGTTTGTTGTAATGCTATGTTTTATCAATTAAAAAAGAAAAGATAAAGATTAAATTATATTTTAGATAAATAATTATTTTTGTCCTTAAATGTCTAAAGCGCTAATAAATTCATTCTTTAGAATATGTTAGGTGTAGATTTTTTCATTAACAGTAACATATGAAAATTAACCAATAGATGAATTTTATATATATATATTTCTTTTTTATTTCCAGGGACAAACTTCTCAGCGATAGTGCACATCCAAACACAAAAATAACTATTTATTCAACAAAATATTTAAAGAATTTGAATATAATGACCGACACACAAGGCACAAAATCTGCGCGCCGCTAGTATAACGATAAAAAAATAAAATAGGAAGTAACGCTTAAGTATAGGTAATATTTTTTCCTGTGGGGTGACATGAAAGCAGTTATATATATTTGGACAGTTTGAAAGGAAATCGTGTAAATTAAGGAAAAATAATCCACTTCTGCAGTCGAGACCAACAAAAAGGCTTCAGCCAGTGTGTAAACACAATGTCTGAACCAGAATTAGTTTCTTTTAGCTAGCTAAGGTGCATGTTAAATAATTTTTAGTATCGGTTTCTTTCACCTATCTAAGAGGCCGTTTCCTCTTAACCTTCAAATACAGTTAGTTATGGTTCTCACTTAGTTAAATAAGCAGACGGAATGTGAATAGAAGACGAATTACAAATAATTTTTAACAAGATTCAAAATTTAAAAACATATAATATATATAGCTTATTTCGTATATTTGTTTAACCAAACACGTGTAAATGATTTCCATTTTAATTTTTTCACATTTCCATTTTTCATTCAACCAAGCAAGACTCTGAAGGGTATATTGTTGACCAGTCGTATCAATTAAACAAATAAAATGTTAGAAGCAGCAGCCTTTCTGTTTAGTGAAATCATATTCATATGATGATATGTATAAACAAGTAAATGAAATGTTCTTGTCTTTCTGAACTAACAAAAAAGGTGTGTCTTTGGACACATTACAATGATTTTATCCCTAAAGACCTAATCGTAACCACTGTGACGAAACTCTTGTGTCCAAAACCCTCTTCACCACATCTCCTACAAAAGAATCAAAGCAAGATGAGCAGCAACCTTTAATCAGACTCGTTTGCCCACTAGCTATTAGCTCCATATGCGGACAGGCAGATGGAGGAGGCACAGTGCAAACTTCACTCTTCAGGTGCTCAAGATCACAAGCTGCTAGTATGGTGTGCATAGAACTCCTTGCGATATCCTTGATAGTATTGTGGCCTGAATAAAAAAGATAAAAGGCATTTTGAATTTTTTTTATGACTGCAGTAAAATGAGCAAAAAACACTTCAATGGAACCATGATGCAATTTCCCTATTAGATATCATGTTGGAAAATTATTCCAAGGCTTGATTAGAAAAGGATTAACGCACAGGTACCTCTACGAAGGTTCTCTTCACAGACAAGAAAGCCTGTCCTCAATTTTTGTAATGATCCGGGCCTTGTGGTTTCATAGACATGTACCGTGTCTCTAAAGGTTGGGGAAGGACCCACTTTATGTGTTTTGAGTCCCAAATGTCGCAAAAATCCCTCCCTCCCCGTATGATGAATGAAAAAAGAAGTGGTAGAAAAAACAAAATCTGTAACTGGTAGAAGAAAAACAATACTTACCTAAATCAATATTTTGAGACAAGTTCTTCAAGTGGCTTTTAACCATTGACTGCAATTGCTCCTTTGCAATGTGAAAGTTACTTTCTTCTCTGATAGCAGGGGATAAGCCACTATCAGGAACAATGTTTGATCTACTGAACTGATGAGCTAGTTCACAATCTGGTACTGGGGTTGTCCCCATAAGTCCAGGCCATAATGCCCCATTCTGCATTAATGGAGAGGAATTGTTGCATAATCTCTCGTCAAAAAATGTGTGGTATGATGTTCCCACATCCTGTGTCCTTGCATGCAGGGTGGCAGTTCCCCTACTTTGATCAATTTGAGAGCTATATAAGTTACTAGTTGAACTGGTAGCTGAAACACCATTGGTTCTGCCAGGTGAAGAAGCCATCCTATCTATTGAAAGTAGTTGTTGAATCTGACGGTGTATCCAGCGTCTCTCTGATAAAGTTGGTGCCCCTCCAGATACGGGAGAAGCTCCTTCAACACTTCTGCCACTAAATCTTGAAGAAGGAAGATGCCCAAAACCTTGATTAAAAGCCGCACGGGGTGATGAAATCAAGTTGAGGTCTATACTTTCTCGTACATGTAGAGCAGGGGGTGGTCTAATAGGATGGCTCTGGACCGATACCCTTGGATCAGCCACACCTTCTTGAACTTGGGAGCTTGAAGATCCCAAAGCAACTGGTCTACATCCATCACAATACCAATTACCTTCAGGAACTTCCCGCCCCAAACCAACACAATATGTGTGTGCAGGGGAATCACAGATATCACAGAGTAGCATGAGGCCATCATCTCCACCTTGATGACACTCTGAACACATAACATATTCATATGGATCAATATAGCTCCTTAGTTCTTCTTCAGAGGGCTGATAAACCTGCACATGAAATCAAAATGTATTATTCATTAGGAGGCAATAAATTGAAGAAAATGCAAAAGCTGAGGAATAATTCAAATACCTGGTCACGTTCTGGAACTTGTATCACCACTTCTCTTAAATCAATCCCTGTCGTTGACCGTGCAGGCTTGCTGATTGTTTTGAATCTCTGTTTACACAAAGGGCAGCGAGATTCCACCTTTGCCCACTCCATAATGCAAGCAAAACAAAAGAAGTGAGTGCAACAATTTAGTACTCCCCTTACTCTTCTTTTATCTTCTTCAGATAGACAAATTCCACATGTTTGCTTTCCCTTCTCACTTTTTAAATCCTCCACCTTTTCCTTACCCTTTCTTCCCTGAGGTTCTTCTATCTTTTCCTTACCCTTCCGAGCTGGAGGCTTGCGCTGTCGATGTTGATCCTCATGGACACCAGCCTCTTTATTTATTGGATGGGATGAACTCCTCAAGTTATTTCTCAAATTTCCACACAATCTCTTGGCTTCTCTCACCTGTTCTCTCTCTTCTTCAGATATGGTAAACTCAAAATCAGATGATCCAGAAGATGCATAATCTGAATCTGAAAGAAGCACCCTTCTTCTCTTCTGGCCCCGCTTTCTCCCAGTCGTTGTCCCGATGGTTGTGCCATTATCCATAAAATTATCCTCATCTTCACACTTTTCTTTCTTCCTTAACCTCCCATTCTTTCTTCTTTTGTTTCCCAAGGGTTTCTTTGATGCTCTAGAACTCCGCCTTTTCCGACCCCTGGTAGAAACCACAGAGGCCCTTTTCTTCTGCAAAACCTTCTTCTCCATTTTCACGCCCTCGTTTTTCTTGTTTCTCCCCCCCATTTCTTCCTCATCTGAATATTCTTCTTCCTCTGGCAAAAATTCATCATCCTCATCATCATATTCAAAATCTTCATCCTCTCCATCTCTATCTCCCTCCGGTTCTTCTTCCTCAGCTCCACTTCTCTCCACCTTCTCCTCCTCCTCTTCCTCCACCTGTTTCTCCTCTTCTTCCTCCTCCTCCTCTTCTTCCAATTGTTCTGCACGTATTTTCCTTCCCCTCTTTGGGGAGATTTTACCTGCACGTTTTTTCTTACCACAAACACCATTTTTGGCCTTTGACCTTTTGAAATTCCTCGCTTCTTGACTTTCCTCCTCCTCCTCCTCCTCTTTGTATTCTTCCTCGTCCTCGTCCTCTTCCTCTTCGTCTTCAAACTCTTCCTCCTCCTCCTCCTCCTCTTCTACGTCTTCTTCTTCTGCATATGTAATCCTTCCCCTCCTGTGTGAGCTTTTACTGCCATTTTTCCGCCGACCAGCAATGCCCTTTTTTGACTTGGATCTATTGATACTCCTCACTCTTCGAAATTGCTCCTCCTCTTCTTCCATAAAACTATCAAAACCCTCCTCTGATGCGCATCCATCTAAGGAGGAGCAGTAATAGTCAGATGCCTCTCTACCTTCATCTGAAACCACATAGTCCTCATCCGAATCATCAGAACCTCCCTCCTTTGACCGAACCCTTTTCCTGAAATTGCGTTTGCCGCTAAACCTTCCTCCCCTAACCATCTGCTCTCACACACAAATAGATAACAAAAAGAAAGCAATATATTAGAACCCCATTCAAGTCAAGGGCCAAAAAAAAAAATTTAAAACCTTCACAAACAACAAAATAATATCAAATCATATATATTGTTATAAATTGCGTGATTCTTCTACAAAGGTTTCCCCTTTCCAACTCAACCCTAAAAGGGGTATAGCAAAGAGGTAGGGAAATAGCAGCATTCATAAATTACCCCACCACGGATCTGATTCACCAATAAACCAAAAAATAACAGGGACGAAATTAACTACAAGAGATCCCACAATATGTTCCCTCATAAATTGACCAGGATTGTGCCAGACACGCAAAACCGTGCCGATCAATAGAAACATGGAAAAAATAATCAATAATTATTAGGCATCATTTACCTTCAGCAGGTAGAGAGAAAAAAACCTTCCCTGCAGAAGAGTAAAATTAAGGAGAGAAAAAAGGAAAAGAAAATCACATGAATCAAACCCGCAGCAATAATTGAAAAGATAAAGACCCAATTAGATATTTATTGGAATTGAAACGCGAGAAGAGGTAGAGTTGAAGTGGAATCTTCTAAGGAAAAGAAAAAAGAACTAGGGGCAAATAGAGAAAGGGACGGAGAAGATAAGGATTGTGATACCTGCGAGAGGAGGAACAAAGCAACCGCAAACGATTGATTAGCTTCTCGAATTCCAGATTATGTTTCTTTCCTCCGCAACTCAGGTTTTTGCCTTGTTTTTGTTTCTTTGCTTTTCCCCTTCTTTTTAATTTAAAATTGTTAAATAATATTTTATTTTATTTTTGCATTGAGATACAGTATTTTTCATTCGTAAGAACGTTCAAATGGCGTCCGCATCTCTGCGACCTGGTGGAGGTTTCTATTCAAATTACTAAAATACCATTCTAACTTATATGGACGTTAAAACTGTAACTTCGTTTTACGTCATCATTAATGCTTTTTTCCCTCCCTTTTCATACACGTAAGTTACCCAAAAAAATAAACACTAATAGTTGAACATATTAATCAAATCATATGCACGCGTATTACATGCATAAGGTAATCAATGGCTCAGATATCTTATTCTAAAGGATTTCAAAACTTTTAAAAATTTATATTAAAATAATTTATTAACTTCACGTGAACTTTTTAATATATAAGAGTTTTATGTATTATTTTTTTATTGTTGAATTTATAATTTTTTTGTCGATTAATTATTTATAAAATACATTTCTATTATTTAGGGTCTCTTTTTTAATTTTTACTCTGAATCTCAAAAATGTTGGAGACGAGATAAAAGAAAAAGACAATGATATGTTATTTTTGTTAAGAATATTTTTTAAAAATAAAAGAAATTAACTAAAATGAACATATCTATCATTTAATCATAAATTATAAATTACAACATATAATAGAAACATAATTAATTTTTATAATAACTATCTTTTTTAAAAGTAATTTAATTATCTTAAAACTATATTTGAGATAATTAATTAAATATATAATTTTTTCCAAGAAAATATAAAATCTTTTGTACTAATAATAACAATTGAACTCAACCTCAAATTAATTGATATCACAAATTTTCACCAAAAAACTTTATATCACAAATTGTATGTAGTTACCTGATTTGATTTGTGATTCGTTATTATTATTTTAAAAGAAAAAATATATCATATAACTCTAATTTCTTAAAGCTTACACTAGGAATAAGTCAAATTAAATGCAACACATCTGAAGACAAACACAGTATGATACAATCTAGAAATAATTTACTAGGATTCTGCCCAATGATAAGAGATTCTGGTAATTTATACAAGAGATCTTAAATTTAAATTTTATTGATACTATGGCAAACCAAAAGTAATAATAATAATTTATAATATCTGAACATTTGTATCAAGAAAAATAGTTCTAGACTAACTATTCAATCATAAGTTATTATAAGTTTGATGAATTTTATATAATTACATTAAAAGTCTTATAAATTATAATTTATGATTGAGTAATATTTTATAACTTTTTTATACTGAGAAGCATAATTATTAAACTTTATATATATATATATATATCATATATTTTATTAATATATTTTTTCCAATCAAATCATAATCATAACATATGGATATTTTAAAAAATATCAATTTAGTATTGAAGTCTATATAAAACAAAACAAAACATTACACGTAAATAATTTGGCATTAAAGTGCATTATTCAAGTTGACAATATTGCCCTGCTCCGGAGAGCAGTTGAACTGCATCTGACTTTGGAAAACCCAATGAACTGAATAGGCTCGTGCACGTCAACGTCGATCGTCGAACCAAGGTAAAATAGCGAGTTAGGCGTATTATTACAAAACGGCAGCGTTTTGCTTGAAAGATGAAGGACACGTGTAGGGTAGATAATAGGAGGCCAAAGAACAAATGGCCGTTTCGTTAACAACAATGGTAACATTATGACACCGCCCACCGCTTTGCCTAAACAAAGAGCCCCAGCCAGAATTACTGCGTTAGCTTTCTTCTTTTTTTTTTTTATAATTTACTGCAAATTTAAGGGAATTGAATCCCAGAAATTCATCAGAAATATGACAGACTTTAAGGTTAAAAAAATATTTATAAATTATTCACTAATAAAATTATCATATCAATAACTGAATAAAATTCTTTTTTTTAAGATATGAATATATTTTTGTTTTTATTATTTTATGTAAAATAGAGTCTAGCGTCCGCTCTATGAATCAGTTTCCGCAAGCTGCGCTAGCAACTAGCGTTTTGGCAGCATGCCCTCGTAGGAATAGGAGTTATTTTAGACACTGGACAATAATTTCACCACTAGGATTCCCAGCATTTCGATTAAAATTAGGTTTAAATATATTTTTATTTCATTTAAATTGTATTTTCTTTTAATTTAATTTATATAAAAAAATTATTCAACTTCATTTTTTTAAGTTTGTACTTTTCTAATTTTTATTATTATAAGATATTTTGTTTATTTTTAATGCTTATAAGTTTATGTTTTTTAATTTTAATTTTTAAAAACAAGAACTTATGGAAACTATAAAATAAAAAAAATTAAAATCTTAAAAGGATTATAATTAAAAAACGTACAAACTTATAACTTATAAGAATTTATAATAAGCAAAAAAAAAATTTACAAAAATCAAAACTGAAAAATTACTGACTTACGAAAACTAAACTTATGAATACCAAAAACGAAAAAACGTTAACTTGAACCAAAAATATCATGGTAATGCTATGTGCAAAAATTTAAAAATGGAGTATATGAAACGCACCTACACAGCTTTAAAAAAGTACATGGAACAGTACCTTTACTGTTTATGAGAAATAGTAATAGATCCTAGTCTAACACTTTCCTTTTATTGATTATTGCTGTTGTTTTATTATTTGACTCATGCTGATTCGAACATCAGTCTAATAATAACAGCAATGTTTAAAAAAATTAAAATTAGTAGTAATAATAATGTTGAAAGACCAAAATATCATTGGTACGAAGTTGACAGTAGACTCAATATTTTTAAATAGTCTCTCAAATCAAGTCTAATTAATAATTGAAAATTTGTGATTTGAGAGAAAAAAATTTATTAAATAGTCAGTTATATTTTTCGCAAAAATTAATCATATTTCACAATAATAAATAATAATAATATTGAACCACTATTTAAAAACAACATTTTTTACATCAAAATAACAAGTTATTTAAGAAGTTAGTTTCATATTATTTTGGAAAAGAACTCATAAAGAGTACATATGTTAACATTAAATTTAAGTTTATTTAAAAAAAGTTGTTCTTCTAAAAAAAAAGCTTATAAGATAACCTTACGCACACTTATGATCTTGGTTGGTGGTTCAAATGGGTGGGTTTGTTTCTCATTACATGCATGATAATATAGTCATTTTTGAATTTTTATTTTTTGTTTTAATTTGAATTTCTATGTAAAATTAATCAAAATGTTTCCACAAGTTACTAAAGTTTTTGGTTTCTCACATATCTCATCGTTTAAAGATAATCATATTCAAGACACAATAAATATCTCTTCTAGCAAAATGTCGAACCTTAATTTATCATGTTGTGAGAAATTAATCTCTTCCACTAAAGTTAACTCTCATTGATTGTTTTTTCAATTGAACTAAGGTCGATCATCAAGTTAAAAGTCTCAATTTATCACCTGAGAAATTACTCTCTTCCGCTAAAATTAACTCTCATTGATTGCTGTACCAAATGAACTAAGGTCAATCATAAAGTTAAAAGTCTTAATTTTATTTTAATCTCTTTGGTTAACCTTGACTCATCGTGTTGTAAGAGATATTTTTTCTCAACCTCTTATTTCTCTTTGTCTATATTTTCATATTTATTTCTTAAATTTATTTATTTTTTTAAAAAATATCATTAATTAAAAATGACCTTATATTACAATGTAAATTAATTATAATAAATCTAAAATATAATTTATATGTTTAAAAATGTTTAATTATTACATATTTTAATTGTAACACAATTTATATATTTTTGAATATTTATTTGTTTGTTGTAAAAATTATTTTTATAAATAATTTTTCCTATATATTACACAAACTAAAGTACTATCTAGTACACCATAAAAGTGAACAAAATAAATTCCATAAAAAATAACAAAATCAATCTATTTTTTTTACTATCAAATTAAGTATCTGTCAATATGATTTTAGCTATCAAAATCATAATATCTGGTGTTAAAATCTATATCACAACGTTGTAACTTTGATAGCTAAAACCATATTAGCTTATTTTATTACTTTTCTGAAGCACACAAATATAAAAGTTATGGATCATAAAAATTAAGTTCAATGTTATTTTTGGTTCATTATATTTTGTAATTATTATACTTTTAGTACATTAAGTTTTAAAAGTTTTATTTTAGTCCTTTATGTTTTCGAAATGTATTATTTTTATTCTTGTTTATTTTTTTGTTAGAAACCTTAGTATTTTGTTAATTTTTAAATTTTAAAATAGTTGTGGCATTGGAAGGGCCCCGAGAGAATCAGGACATTACTCTATAGGGTGGCCCATAATAGCTTGCTCACCAATGCTAATAGGGTCAGGAAAAGGATGGTTGTTGATCCTACCTGTCCTCTCTGCTTGGAGGAAGAAGATGTAAGTCATGCTTTATGTAGTTGTGTCAAGGTGTGTGAGGTGTGGAGGAAAATTACGGAGGGGAAAGGTCCCACTGGCTTCTTTGATGGGGAGTTTGGAAATTGATTCTTTAGCAACGTAACCAAGAATTCAACAACAATAAGTTATTGGAATACATTATTTGTGGTAGCTCTTGATGCTATTTGGCATAGACGAAATAAACTGGTGTTTTAGAGTATAGAAGGGACAACTAGGAGTGTTGCAAATGAGGTTAAGGCTCGAGCGTTGGAGATTGTCGGTAATGGTGATGGGTCTTCACATTTAGCTACTAGCCTTAATCAACCTAGGAACTCTATTATTCGATGGATCCCTCCCCCGGAATGATTTCTAGTTCTAAGTTGTGATGGCACAGTGCTGACCGTGGTGAAGCTTCTTGTGAAGGGGTTATTCATAATCATTTTAGAGCTTTTATTGGAGCCATTTTGTGTAGATTGGGCAACTGTTCAATGTTGCGAGTTGAACTGATGGCAATTCTTCATGGCCTCCGTATTATGAAGAATAAGAGTATTTTAGATAGAGTCATTGTTGAATCAAATTCCTTGCTTGTATTGGAGATTATTAATGAAGCGTGCAACTCTAACCATCCTGCTCTCCTATTGCAATGGAAGCTATTGGTCTCATCCAGGAAGGTAGGGTGGTCACTTGTAGCCATATCTTTAGAGAAGTGAATAATATGGTAGATGATTTTGCCAAACAAGATTTGTCTTTTGTAACACCCTAACAAAAAATACATCTCAAGTTGATAGAAGAAATGTTGTATTGTGTCATTTGTGCATGCATGTATTTAATTACAGTGATTATATGTTTTTAATTCTTATTTCCGTGCTTATTATATATATATATATATATATATATATATATATATATATATATATATATATATGTGTGTGTGTGTGTGTGTGTGTGTGTGTGTGTGAGATTAGTTTGGTGAAACTAAATAGAGAAATAGAAACTGTTTGAACTAATGTAATTTGTCTTTATGTGAGGTTTACTCTAAGTACAAGTATCCTTAGGGAGATTAACACAATAATTTAAGAAGTTATCACATTAATCTAGACGTTTAAGATAAGATTTACTAGTTTTGGCAAAAAACAATTTTTACCATTTTCGCTTATGTCTACTCTAGCCATTTTGGCAAAAATTTCAAAAACAATAACACCCATAAAAGGCATTGCTTGGCATGTTCACCATGGCCGCCGGCCAAGTAGTCATTCATGCCGTCAATTAAGCTTGTCAATTAGGCTTAATCAAATTTCTTTTGGACAAAAGCCTTAGACCTTATCTTCATAAGTCTTTTAAAAGCATGTTTTTGAGGCTTTTCTCCCTCATTTCTCATGAGCTCAGCCAAGGGAGAGAGAAGCCCATTTCTTTCTTTTTTTTCAACCTTCATACAAGTGCTCTTGAGGTTTCTTCCATCAAAGTTTTGGTAAAGAGCTCTTAATCTTTTTTTCTTCTTGTTTTCCTTACCAAATTTGTGCAAGCTTCTCATTCATGGTTCCAAATTTCATTTTCATTCTTAGAAGTTTGAGACATCAAGGACCTGATCCCTTGTTCAATTGAGTCATTTTGTGTAACTTCATTTGAGGTAAGAGGGGTCTTTCCACTTCTTGAACCTTAACCTTGATGTCTTTGGAAGGTAGGCTTCATTGCATGTTTTTTTATGTTCAAATATTTGTAGCTACTACCTTGGCTGGAACTCAAGGATATCTTGTTTTTCTAGAAATTTTAAGGTTAAAAATGAATTATTTGGGTGTTAAAACTTAGGATTAGCCTTAAATTTCACTTAAATTGGAGTTTAACAAATTTTACGAAAAAAACAAGTTCAAGGACATTTTGTAGAATAAAAAATCTGTCACGAAATTGAATTGATTATTATAGTTGTATGGGCTATTTTTCTTAAAGTGTTGGCCTTAAAAATGAGTTTGTTAGGTGCGAAAATGTAGGATAACATATAAGATTCAAGAAAATCTGATTCCTAGAACACCTAGAACATTAAAAATAAATTAGGAGTGAAACTTTGTAAAAAAATGAACGATAGAGTAATTCCAAGCAATAGACAGCTCAACATTAGGATCCATGCCTCTGCATAAGTTACCTTAGAAATATTTATTTTTTGGAACGGTTGATTTAACTGTTATATTATTGTTGAGATAAACTGCAAGATCTTATGACTAATGCCTATTTTGGAAATTGTGATGATTCTCTATTGATAAAATTACTGAGATGCATGCATGTATAATTATTATTATTATTGGCAAATGGTAAGACCAACAGAGTGTGAACTTCGGCAAATTATATTTGTGGCATGCGAATTTATATTTTGTTATATACATTTGTATATTGTTATTTTATCTGTACACATTGTGGTTTGGGTTCGCAGGTGTTTGACCCTCAACAACTTGTTTGTTATAATTGTTAGATGGTTGTAATCATAGTCGTTATGTTGTTCGATTATTTTGTGTGACAAGTGGTTTATACTGCTTAAAGGGCCACAATGGGTTCCCTAAGAGTAGTACGTAGGTCTAAGCCTCGTCTTTCTTTCTTGTTTGTTTGTTTGTACGAGTTTGTTGATGCACGGCGGGGCTACATACACGATGCAGTGGTAGAAGTTAAGAGGATTGGATAGAGAGTAAAGAATCGATGGTTCTATTTTTCTTCTGTGAAAAAGTGAGATTACGTTGAGAGAGTAGATGATGGACAAAGGTACACTAAGGTATAGTGGGTAAAGAGGTTCGAAGAACCTGGGGGAATTAACGAGTGGTGACTATCCAGCATTTGGTGCACTCATTTAGCGCGAATAAGTCACAGGTCTCACTTTGTTATTCCTAATGAGCTCCGAGACTATGTTTTTTGAGTTGGGAGCTTGGGAATTGGTACACGATGTATCCATCTGTGATGATCATTCTCAACTATCATCCCCATAAATTTATAAAACCATCAAGACTTTGGAGGATTGGTGGCAGAGGTTGGACCCTAATAGGTGATAAGTGTGTTAGTGACACATCGTTGAGAATGATCACCCTTTTATTGTAGCGAAAGACGTTACACTTTTTATTGTAGCGATGTATCCAAAGGTTGGACTCAACTATCACCCTTACAACAACTTCCAGGTTCAGGAGATGTCAAGGGAGTCACGCCCTCGACAAGCTTGGCAAATAAAAAGTGTAACGTCTTTCGTTACAATAACAAGCCGTAATAAAATATACTAAAACGAATACAAAATCTCAAAATTATAATAGTCTAAAAATACCTCATGTATAATAAAACAAGTCAAATAAACGAGTTTTACAAAAAGAAAACATTATCCTGAAAACATGGACATCTAAACTAAATTAATGCTAAAAATATAGCGAAAGTAGTCGCATCCAACGTCTTATTTTGAAGTATTAACTAAGCTAAAATAAATGTAACTAAAAAAACTATATCTTCAAGTCTCCTCAAACTCAGCAACTTCTTTCTTGTGCTTTGAAAATAACACTATGAGATGATAATCTCAGTGAATAAAACAACTAAAAGGAGTTCACTAATAGTGTTGTTTTTAGCTGGCGGGGTAATCCGAAAAATCAACCATGGTATCCACAATAAATTTAAAATAAGATTATATATGTACACACGCACTCCATTAAAAATCATATTAAAACAATCTCAATTCATGACATTCTGAATAAATAAAATATTTAAATAAATAACAACACCTCATTGCATCTAAATAAATATAACAAACACAACTTAGTGATTCTCAGAATCACAAGACTCAATTCTTTGGTTCCAAGAACCAATGTAGATATCATATTCTTCAAAGGGTCTATGAGTTCATATTTCATGCAATGGCGTCTCACTGTCTTCCCATCGTAGATAGATGTATTCATAATCTTTTTCTCATCCCAGATGGGGTATCTATAAAAAAGTATCATTCTCATCCTAGATAGAGGTATCTAATATTATAATCTCATAATAAAATATATATCATCATCCATTCCCAGAAGATGATGATCAACTCACAAAATTACAAGAATATCATTCTAAAAAAAAACTACCGACAAATTCTCTAATTTCATGCATCCAATAATAATTCTCAACATCACACCACAACAATAATAGAATCAATTAATAATATAAAACCACATATATAACAACAATTATATACATAATATAATAACTAAGGCATATAATATTTACAATGGCTAGAACATAACACACATACAAATTGATCCTAATCCTAAAGGTTAAATTATATATTCATTAATTCAATGATAAAGTCCTTTGGATAATGTTAATATATATATATATATATATATATATATATATAAATTAAGAAATCACATTCTCAAGAATTCACACCATGGAGGTTTAAAAAAAGTTATTTTACTCATCTCTTGAAGCAAGAAATTTGTGTTCTTCGCTATTCTTCTTCTCCTCTACCAATTGTGTTGAAATAATTTCTCCGCTTTCTTTCTTTTTCTCCGTCCTTGAGCAATCCACTAATACCAAGAGAGATCGTTTATGTGTGTGATTCTAAGAGAAAGAATTGTTTACCCTTATATAAGAATTGTAAGTATTTTGAAATTTGTTTAACTGATATTTCTTTATGTATTATTTCTATTATTTTTAACCAATCTAATATATTATTATACTAACATCTTTTTAAAATAAAAATAAGAATATAATATATTAAAATAATTTAATCTATCTTTTCCTTTACTAAAAGATATATTTAGGTATCTTTATTTAAATAATTATTGGATTATTTTTAGGATGTTACAGAAAGAGCATGATCATGTCGGGATACACGCACAACAGTTTACACATGTCACACTCTTGTGCACATGGTGTTGATAGATAGACAAATGCCACGCCTATCACCATAAATCACTTTTGGAACTGCTACATTTCTTGGGAATTTACATCTCGTCGACAACTGAAGTGGTTTGAAGACATCAGTTTTTATTTGGGTATGGAGGTGCCTCACAATGCTCAAGAATTCGTAGTGACTCCAATGAGGTTTGATGCGAGAGGTAATGTCCTGAGTTGGAGATTCGAGTTAGTAATTGAGGGAAAAAATCACTACAAATATTGATTTAGTTAAAATAGAAGGCAATGTCAAAAGAGCACAAATTACTCAATTCATAGCTCAGAATTCAAATGACTTGGTTTATGTGATGTATAACTTGAAGTTGAAAAGTAAACAAAATAGAAAAACTATTGTTATTCCATTTGATGAGATTGAGTCTGACAGTGAATGGATAACTAAAGAGGGATATAATGATGAGGATGAGCAACCTCAAGGTGAAGGTGATGATGGCAATGTTGAATTAGTGGGAGATGTTGGAGGAAGTTCAAATGATCTAGTTGTAGATACTTTCGATCTAGATAATTTAATTTTGGTGGAACCTAATGATGATGCACAATTTGAGGAAGACCTTGATGATGATGGAGATGGTGATGAAAGTGATGATATTCATGGAGATGATCCTATTATAGGATTGTACATGGTTCTTTGAAGATATTTGTGGTTTTTTTAATCATTTAAATGTTTTAATTTTGAGAGCTTATGTTTTGTAATAGACTAATAGTATGAACTATGAACCTATTGTCATTTTGTTTGCAAAATGGTGTATTTTGAATGTATTTAATTATTATTCATAGGTATTTTTTTTATGAAGTAAACTCTTATGATTCTACGAGTCGATCTACGGAGCTCTCACGAGTCTACATAAACTCTCGATTTTGATAACCTTGACATGGAGGTGCCTCACGATGCTCAAGAATTTGTAGTGACTCCAATGAGGTTTGATGCAAGAGGTAATGTCCTGAGTTAGAGATTTGAGTTTGTAGTTAGTACGTTTCGTGTAGGTCACTGAGGACCAGGGAGATTACACAGACATGACACTTAAGGACGAGGAAGAATATCACGAGTTGCTACGAGACTTGGAGTCGTCATTCGAGAAGGAGGATTGATTACCTTCTTGTATTTATACCTTAGGCGTAGTTTAATACTTTTAGTCCTAAATTTTTTCTATATTTTGATGCATTTTGAGGGGCGGGATCTTCACTATAATGTTCTTTTTGTTGTTGTAGCAAATGTACATGAATCGTTTCACTATTTTTACACTTTGGGTTGTATATGTATTATTTCTTCTACCGTGACACTATTTATTTGTTTTATTTATGTGCAAAGACTTCTATTATAAATATGCATTCATTTATTTACAGATTTAATTGCGACATGAAAATTAAACGTTTTCTAAGCAAGGTGCTTACTTTACTTTATCTTATTTATAAAAAGAAAAAAATTATGAGATATTTTTTCAACTTGAAAATAAAACTTAAAAGTTAATGACATGTATTCCATACTATTTGTTATTTAAATGATTTTTAAGCAAAATTTCATTAAACAAAATTAAGGTATTACATGTTTAGCTGAGGGTGTCATTGTTTTTTTTTTTAGATCCTCCCCCGTGAATCGAGATTGCACTTTTGGCATATTTTTGTGCTAGTCCTATGCTTGGGGTGTTTAGTTTGGGCTTTTAGCCCCATATAATACCCAACAAAAAATAGAAGAAGTTAATATCCTCAAGTGATAATATGATTGTGATTTATAAAATATATACTATTTTTATTTATTTCCTAATATTAATAAAAAATAATGTGATTTAAGTATCTTTCCGCATATCTACTATTAAAATTTTATTATTTTATAATTTATAGAACTAAAAATGAATAAAATTAAATAAGAACTAATTTGATAAATAACATATTTTAGATATTAAAAATATTTTTTAAACCAATATCATTTTTTTAACTTTGATTTTCTAAGACAAGAAAAATATGTAAATAAAAATGCATCAACTCTTAATTTGAATTAAAGTACCATTATGTTTATTTTACAAAAGTCAATAGATGTTTTCATATTTTCACTCCGTTAGGTGCAGGGGACTTTGTTAGAAAAGGAAATGAAAGGTTAATACAATGATCATGTAAAAAAAATTATATGGTCATCTAGTTATCAGGTGACATATATAATAAATTTATTAACTTGAAAGTCATATTTTTTATTAATTAATAATGTAAAAAATAATAATACTCACAATACATAAAAATTAAACTCGACTGAAAAGAATGGAAAATGAAGAAGGGAAGAAAAGGAGCAGAAACATGCGCATGCATGCAAACAAAGAAGTAAGGGAAAATAGCTCAAATAAATATTGTATTTGATAAGTACAAAGAGGCATCACTTGAGTTTTTTTTTTTTTAAGTCTTCATCTTATCTTCAAAATAAATAAATAAAATCTTTATCTTATTTCCTTCAATTCCTTTAAAAGTCTTCAATTGAATGACTCACTAAACAGTTTTCACCGGCCCCGAGTGTAATGCTGTGCCTGTGGCTGATGTTTTAGCTAGCAATGCATGCATTCCTCAATGAACCCAGGATTCGAGTTTGAGTTTTGGGCTTTTTTTTAGCAAAAGGAGTATATTTTTCCGTTATTTTTTAATCAGGAGGAAGTTAAAATACTAAAAGGATAAGGGATAATACTTATTACGATTTTCTATTTTTTTTAAATTAAAGTCGTAAAATTATTTATGACTTCATTTAATTTTTTTATGACTTTGAAGTCGTAGGATTTTTTTTTTATTTTACAACTTTAAATTCGTAAAATCTTTTTTTTATTTACGACTTTCACTTTTTTTTAATGTTTAAGTTTTTTTTTTTCAAATTTATAGTTTTTTATGATTTTTTTAAAAAAATTAAAATTATTTAAATGTATAATAAATAATATTAATTTGACTTGTTATTAGTATTTTTTTATGGTTTTATTTTATATGTTATTAATTTATTTTAATGTTTTATTATTTAAAATATGTTATATATTTTTAATATTGTTTTATTTAAATGTTTTTGTTTATTTAAAATTTAGATAATTTATTAATAAAAATATATAATAAAATTAAAAGGAGATATTAAAAATTTGAAATATTTTAATTTAAAAATTGATTATATTTAAATGAAAATTACATATTTGTTAAACTAATAAAGAGATGATGTCTCACAACGAGTTCTTCTAGATATGCATCTCGGTCTCTCATTTTGTTGGATTGGATTTCATGTGTTTGTTGTCCTCTTGTCTACAACCTTTACCTCCTCTTGTTCTTGTTCTAGGATGTCGACGTGTAATTGTGTGTTGTTGTTGAGGGACATGATCACCATCATTGTTATCATTATCATCATTGTTATTGTTGTTATTATCATCATCATCCTCCTCATCTTCATGACCCATGTCATACATTTGAGTAGGTAATGATAAACGATAACAAAAAGTCGATGGTGATAGATTATATGAAGATGGTGGAGTGTTGAGAAAGTGGTGGCAAACATTTGTGAGGGGTCATAAAAAACATTTGAGGTAGAAGGAACTTGAAATGAATATTGAGACATATATGATGAGAATCTTACTGATTGAAAAGCTTGCTGACATCCTTGAGACGCGTATCCAAAGAAGCCTGCTGATTGATATTGTGCTTGTGATAGATGATGTTGAGACATAAATCCAGGAACATGTACTGGAGGTGCATTGGATTCTACATATGATTGATGTTGGTGATGACTAGGATAATATTGTGATTCAAATTTACAAAGTTAGAAATAATAATGAATAATAATATCAAGAATTTTTAAAAATTGTAAAGTATATTTACAACCTCAGTAGATAGTGCTCTTTCACATGATATATATCGTCTAGTTCGACACACATATCATTGCATGTATTCTGAATTTTCATGCAAAAAACCTTGGTCCATTTCACCATGAACAATATAATCATTCCAATGATTTCATTTGACAATCCAGTGATGACAATGGTGAGGCCAAAACATATTTGTTCTCCCTCTCATATCTAATGGCATCAAAATCATGAATATGATAAAGGCAGGACATAGGTACTCTGAAGACGTATGTGTCATGATACAAGAAAATCAACACATTGCTACCTCGCATTATGTTCTCGTGTATGTTCAAGAAACAAGGAAGTTTGAGGTTCAAGAAATTGCAAATACGCGACTTGGTCGATGAGCAATGGCATGCACTGTCAAATTGAATGAATGGTCATGTGATTGTGGACAATTTCAAGCACTTCGACTACCTTGCTCGCATGCAATTGTAGTGTGTGTGTTTTACAATTTAAATTATGATAGCTTTGTTGACCCTGTATACAAGTTGGAAAACATTTTCAAAGTTTATCAACAAGACAACAGACATCAGGAAGCTTGACTATTACTCAAATACATAATGAGATGAACGAACCAATTCTAAATAGGTCTAAAAAATGTTCATTATGTAAAAGTGAGGGACATAATCTTACTAACTGTCCATACACACAAGTACATGACTAATATAACTTGTACTTTTATATTTTTCTTTTATTTGTATTGTGCATTTTATATTAATGTATTAATTATGTTATTTTTAATTTTACTGTGTATTTTTATTAATAGATTATCTAAATTTTAAATAAAAAATATTTAAATAAAATAATGTTAAAAATATATAATATATTTTAAATAATAAAATATTAAAATAAATTAATAACATTTAAAATAAAACCATAAAAAATTTACTAATAATAAGTCAAATTAATGCTAGTTATTATACATTTAAATAATTTATTAAAAATAATAAAAAAACTGTAAAAAATTATAAATTTGAAAAAAAATAACTTAAACATTAAAAAAAAAAATCATTTACAACTTCAAAGTCGTAAAAAAAGAGTTTTACGACTTTAAAGTCGTAAAATAAAAAAAATCACACAACTTCAAAATCGTAAAAAAAAATTAACTGAAATTGTAAATAATTTTATGACTTCAGTTAAAAAAAATAATAGAAGTCGTAATACATGTTACAACTTATTCCCTTCTAGGTAATTTTTTAAAACTTACCCCCGATTAAAAAATAACAAAAAAATATATCCTTGATAAAAAAAAAACCTGAGTTTTCACGTTCATGTTACTTGATGATGCGTCAGCAACCGTTTATGTTCTCTAACTTCATTTTTGGGCTTTAGCCTCATTGAATCAGACAAAAAAAAACTTATTTATGTTGTGTTTTGATAAAATTTCTTCACAAATACGTAAAAAACAAGAAAATTAGAAAATAAAGTGAATTATTGTTTTCTCATTAACCAGATAAAATTAACTTAATTTTACACATAGGTTTTTGAAAAAGTTAAATGATGGAACTTCTATAAAAAAAATTGAAGTTTATAAGTTATTTTTAACTTTTAAAAAAGAAAATATTACATCAACACCCAATGTATTATTTGACACCTAGAGAGAGGGAGAAAAAAGAAAGAAAAAATATAAATATGATAGGATTTATGATGTGATAATAAGTTAGAGATAAAAAGAAATAATAAGCATTGAAGATGTGTTTAAAATAATAATGTATTTATGTATTATTATTGTTAAAAATAATTTATTTTAACTTTTTATTTTTTTCTGCAATAAATATTTATGAGTAAATTTATTCAAACCATAACCTAATCTACAATAATCTCACATCACACAAGTTTTTTTTTATTAAAAGAAAGAAAAATATATAAATCTACACGTCTACTACTTCATGGATTAAGTAATGTGAGTTTTTTTTCTTCTTAATCCCGTCGTTTGTGGAAAAATGAGTCTAACTAACTTGAATTTGATCGAGATGTAAATAAAGTTTACAATAATTATTTTCATCGATGATCCAACTTGAATAATTCAAATAATTTAACTTTAGCTTCAATATATTAATTACTAATACTCCATAACTTATTTCAACAAGTGAGATTTAAGAGAATAAAAAACTCTTTTTCATTTTCCAATAGAATTATTTTTTTAGGAGGGTCAATAGAATTATTTATTATCTAAATCTTTCTCTTCCTTTTTTTTCACATTGTACATTATATTTTTATTTTTATTTTTCTTACTAAGCAATATACATATAATGTTTATACATATGAAATAATTTTACTATATTATTTAATTATAAATTACCGTTTGAATTACTTTAAGATAATAATTTTTAAAAGTCAATAAACTTATCATATATAATAAGTTTGATTGAATAATTGTGTAAAACTTTTTACCCTCTTAATGGATAATATATATTGAGAAAGCCATGTATATTTCTCCCAA
Source organism: Glycine max (assembly GCF_000004515.6). Taxonomy (NCBI): domain Eukaryota; kingdom Viridiplantae; phylum Streptophyta; class Magnoliopsida; order Fabales; family Fabaceae; genus Glycine; species Glycine max. The sequence goes on from NC_038246.2 coordinate 38,647,125, forward strand.
TTACAAAGTGTTTCTAGTAAGATTTAAACCCTAGCATTGTCCCCTTCCAAAAAAAAAGTCCAGCATTGTTTATAAACTTTACATAGACCTATATATTAAGATACACGTCGTGATCCATCTAAAATTTATAAAACACTAATTAATCAAACACGTACTTAAGAACATACATGTGATAAGCCGGCCCAAGTTTCGGCAAAACTATGCCAAGTGCCTTCTTTAGTCTCGGCCTCTAAAATTAAAACCCATTAAGCATGATAATTAAGTTTTTTTAAAGAGAAGCATGATGATTAAGTTGATAACAATTCATCTTTCAAGTTATTAATTCTGAAAGCTAACCTCTATATGTAATCCAAGTAGCTAGATTCTTGCTTTCAAATTTTATAACCAAAAGATGAGTTGAAAGTTGAAACCAACATGATTAACTTAATCCATGACAACGCCTCCATCTCCCACCCCAGTTCAAATTATAAATAATAAAGGACTTAGCTTTAGGCTGGAACTATAATCTGCTTCTCCTTTCTTCACGACAAACATGAAGATTGAAATCTGTCATTGTTGAGTTGCTCTTTTTTATTCTAGCAACATGTTAGGTGAATGTTGAGTTGTCTAACTCAATGATTAGTGAGTTCAAGTTCAATGGTGCCTACGAAATTGATAGCCACATGCCTAATCACTCGAACTAACACAATCTTGGGACCATATTCTCTTGTGTTTCCAACAAGTGAAGTTAGGGACTTGATAATTAATCCATGTCTATGCTTTCTGCCCTTCATGAAAAGATAACCCTTTTGCATATCATGCCTTTAAATTAAACATCACTACTTTACTTAAGGATTTATGTAGATTTAAAAGAAGAATGGCACGATATGGTACTACGAAAGCTAAATCAAGATCGAATTGCGACGTACATGAATCATAATAGCATAATAGTTTAATAACAAAAGGGAAATGAATGAGAACACTGTGCCTGGTCAACAAGACTAGTTGATCATTCACATTAAATGGGCAAATCTTTTCTACCAAATCATAATCATACAAGGCATTGTTAATTTATTGACAAATTGGTTGTTTGGGCTTGGGGACCAATTAGAATGGATCCAGTGCGGTGAATCTTCAATCTTTGAGTGCAAAGCAAACCCGCAAGGTAGGGCCTTCTTACTGCTCTACTTTATTTGTAGGGTTTAGAGATTCATTATCATTTATTTGATTAATCCAAGAAATTAAAGGAATTAATCAAGGGTGCAACTTTCCAGTTGCTTAAGATTTTATGATAAAAACATTGACTGGGTTGAGATAAATAGCAGAACATTAGGTGGAAATTGGGGTTCCCCAACCTTTAGGAAAGCTTCACTCCTACTTACCCTACTCAACTAACAATTAGTGACCTGAAACTGGATGCTCTAGCTTTTGGCATCAACCAAGTACGAAAATGGTTTATTTACAGTTTGTTTGGATTTATTTTATAACATAACTATATATTTATATAAGTGTTTAGAAAATTTATAAAAATTGCTTATAATATGTTTATAAGTTATTTCAAAACTTATTTTAAAGTTCTAAAAAATAACTTATGAAAATACTTTATAACTTATATAAAATTAATTTAATTCTATTTTTAATTATAAAAAAAGCTTTACATAAATGTTTACATAACAAGTATATATTTAGTGAAACAATTAAATTATTTGCTGTTGCCTTGCTTTCTTGAGCAATATAATTTTTTAAAAGGCAATATAATTTTTTTATTGGCTGATAAAAAAACTTAATTAAATTATTTACTCAACGCATCCCAAGTCTCAATCAAGTTTTAGGTCAGATGTTTGGATAGAAATTAAAAAAGAGCATATGTCTAATTCATTTAGGGTCCATTTGATGCATGCCATGGAATAGGAATTATAATTTAAATTTTGTCACAATTGAAATTGGTTTAAAATTATATAATTCTTATGATTAGGTTACATAAAAATGGCAACATACTAGTTAGTAAGAAACAAGTTCATATGTTACATGAATGTGAATTTGACTTTGGCTATCAAAATAAAGATTTTGTTGGTGGATAAATTTGTAAATATTCTTATGTCTTGAGGTCTATCATAATTCTCACTAGAGTTTTTAAGACTCAACTCATTTAAATTTTTTGTAATAAAAAAGGTTATGCAAAATAATGAAAGTGTAAAAATAAAAATTTACTAACTGATTAGTTTATTAACAGTCAACTTTTTGTTAGCTTATTGATAGTTTTGTCAATATATATATATATATATATATATATATATATATATATATATATATATATATATATATATATATATTAATTGAGAAATTAAAATTGACCTAATTTTTTGGTAAATGATTAAGCTATGTTAATAGTAGAATGTTTAATTTCTTTATGTTAAATATAAAGTCTTGTTAATTTTCATTTGTAGAAAATTTGTCTCATGTTTCTTTTATTATGGGAGGAGAACTTTGTGTCATCCTACCGGCTAAAACAAAATTGACTTCAAATCCTTAAAAGCAACTTATTTTAATTTTTTGATACCGACTTATTATAAAATTTTGAATTATAACAAGTTTTTTTTACAAGAATTATAGACCTTTTATTCATTTCATTTTTATGCACAAATTTTCATGCCGTTATGATATGTGTTGCACTTCTCGTTATAACCTTTTAGTTAATCAGTATTATATTTGCTGAATTGATTCAATTATAAATTAACTTGTGGGAATTTATTTATTTATTATATTATATTTTTTTCTTTTTCAGACTTTTTAATTAATTATTATCAATTTTTTTGAAGTCATATTCAATCATGAATGCATGTGATCATATTCATTGATTTTGAACCCATATGATTGATATAATGTTTCGTTGCGTACACGTGTTAAAAAATGATTAATAATTTATGTAATGAGCTGGAGATTAATCTTTGACTAAGTGGTTGTGGGAGACATGCTATTTAACTTAGGACAAATAAATCATTGATTTTATTGGATTATATTTTTAAATTTCCTTTTTAATTTTGAATTTTCATTCTTTCTTATTTAATCTTTATCGTATTTTTGTTTAGTTTCTTATTCCGATATATCATCCGTCATTTCTTATTAAATGTACTTAAATATTTAATAGATATGTTGTTGTTTTGGTTACAAAAGGTAATAGATATGTAAGTATGAATATAAATATAGATAAATACTTGATGATAATAAGAATTTTATATAACTATTTTATCATAATTTATTAAATTTATTAATTTTTAAAATAATTATCTTTAAAATAAGTCAATAAGTGATTGATAATTAAAAAACAGTGTAAAATTAAACATTAAACTCATTTAATAGATATATAAATATAGATGTATTGATCAGTAAAAAAACAATATATATATATATATATATATATATACTGTGTTGCAATATTAACTGCCCATCATTGCATCATTAAAAGATTTTTTTTCCATCTACCAATTTTAAACTTCAAATTTTATTTAGAAAAGGATCATACCTATATTATCTGAATCATCCATCCATTAATATTTTATTACTAATTAATTTTGTCACATGCCAAACAAATTAAATATCTAAAGAAATTTAGATGTATAAAATTTGAAATACAACGTTCATTGTCACCATCTTCCATCTCAAGTCTCAACTCAAAAGAATCGCAAGCTTTGATTTTGACAATGAGCATTACAATTCAAATTTTATAGATTAAGTATACATTTACAGTATACAGACAAGAATCCAATTTTGATATGTTTCTATAAGGCTATAAAACAAGATTTACATTTATTAATAATGCTTTTACAAAATAAATTAATGAGTTTAAAATCTCATATAATTGTTAATATATAAAAATTAAATTAATAAACTAAACTCTTTAAGTAATTACTAATTACAAGCAACTATATATATTAACATACCATTACGATTTAAAATTATTTGTTGAGTAACAAATTGGCTAAGAAAATGAATATGATTACCAGTAGCAAACAATATATTTTCTTTTTATGCGATTAATATAAGAAATGTGGCTTTTGAGAGAAAACTTTATATATATATATATATATATATATATATATATATATATATATATATATATATATATATATATATATTACTTATTGAATATTTTGCTACCAACGTTACTAAGATGTTTTTTCTCTATAAGTCAAGTCCAAACTAAAGTATAGCTGTAATATAGAGGCAGATAAAAAAACCCTAATAAATAACTAGAATTTTAAAGAAAAATACATACCATTTTATTATCATATTTACATAAAAACTTTAATGATTATTACCAATTTGAGAAATCAGTAGGATATAAACTACAAACTGATGCTTTTCCCTCCCTTAAATGTAAACCATCAAGCGAGTGGGCGAGAGGCTCGGAACGAGGTTCGGTGTTAGCCTTTTCACGTCAATATTAGAAACGGGAAACTACACAAAGAAAGAAAAAAAATACCTTAAAGTGATAGAAAGCCATTTTTAATTTTCTTTCTCTCAACTTTCTACAATTCCTTGCCTTTCTCTTTCTCTGTGATTCTGATGCTTCATGCAGGAGCTCTTCTCAGAATCACAGGGTCTATACGTTCATTCTTTTTCTCTCTTTCTCTCAGAATTTAGCTAACAATTACGGTTCCATTTTGCTCATCATCATCGTAGCTCTTTTTGGAAGGCTTGGATTAGATACATTCTTTCAGTTAACATCTTGGATTCGTATTAGATTTATTGCTGTGTTTTGTGTTGGTGTTGGTTTTGGTTGAGACCAAGTAATGGCGCCAGAGCTTGCCTTGCCATTCTCTGTTGTATCTGTGGTCGAAGATGTTCTTCAAAAGCATGGAAGTCCTTTAATCGACATTGACTTGGCATCAAGGAAGGCTGAAGAAGCTTGTACATATCCCCCCTCTCCATTGTTCTCTTAATATGTCTTTTTTCAGGAAAATGTTCAATCCATTAACAATCTTGTGCTTTTTTGCATTGTTGAAAATCATGTTCTTTTAAGCACAAAACTTGGATATAATCCCTTAAGTGCTTTTGGTGGTTGTTTTCAATCAGAATTAGAGTTTCACATTGGTAATTTGTGTAACAAAGGTTTTCATTATAAGTTACCAACAGTAGTATTTAAGGAACGGCGTGTAAGTTTTGTCCTTTTCATTGGTTTAAAGGAACCCTTTATGTTGATCACGCCACAACAAAAAGAACAAGTTTGATTATTGTTAGAATGCATGAAACTTAGACTAGTGTGTTGAATTGCAGCCTTAAGAAGGAACGAAGCGGCCGCGTGGCTGCAAAAGACAGTTGGAGGGAAAGACATGCCAGGTGAGCCTACTGAAGAACATTTCAGGATTGCGTTGCGTAGTGGCATTGTCCTTTGCAATGCTCTTAACAATATTCAACCCGGAGCAGTGCCTAAGGTATATATGTATGTATGTTCTGTTTCATGAAATTGAAATCTAGATTCTAGTTCTGTTCTTTGAGCATCATTTATATATGCATGTCCGTCTCATCGGTTATCAATATCATTATGACAAATGAAAATGATTAAACCTGTATTGTTAATGTTAGGTAGTCGAAGCCCCCAACGACAGTGTTATTATTCCTGATGGGGCAGCTCTGTCTGCTTATCAATGCTTTGAAAATGTAAGGAATTTTCTAGTAACTGTGGAGGAAATGGGGCTTCCCACATTTGAAGTTTCTGATTTGGAACAGGTGAGGCTGAAAAAGTAATTCATTTCCATTCATTACTTTGATAGACTCAATGCTGCATTATTGTAATGCAATTTTATTGAGCTTTAACAATTCTTTTCTTCCATGTGCAGGGAGGGAAATCTTCGAGGATAGTGAATTGTGTTTTAGCACTTAAGTCTTACAGTGAATGGAAAATGGGAGGAAAAATTGGATCATGGAAATATGGTGGGAATCCAAAGCCACCTGCTCCCTCTGCAAAACCTATTATGTGGAAAAGCTCAGAACCATTCATGAGGTCTTTGTCAAGGGGTTTTTGGTTAGGCGATAGAGATGGTTTGCCGAGTGATAATTCTCCAAGCAGTGTTCTCAGTGAAGAGGTTAGAGAGTACTATCGTTTATAATCATCTTTTGCTTTTGTGTCTACATGTGGACAGTGAATATAGCATCTGTAAGAGCTTTTTGGTTGGATTGGTATTTGCAGGGTTCTATTCCCTCCTTGAATTCACTAGTTCGCGAAATTTTATGTAATAAGAAGCAAGAAGAGATTCCCATTGTAAGGGTTATTTATTGCTTATCCTCATGTTCACTAGTTCTTTCTTAAATGAGTTTTTTTTGTTTTTAACTTTTTATTTTATTTTAAATTTCCTCTTCAGTGAAGAGCTAATGCCTATTGCTATAACAGGTGGTGGAGTCTCTACTTAGCAATGTCATGGAGGAGTTTGAACAACGCTTGCTAATCCAACAAGAAACAGTGAGTTTCTCTTTGTCTTTTGACCAAATTCAACCTCATATTAATGACACCAATCAAAAGATTTTTTTTTCTGTTGTTTTGATTTGAATGTCCTCACCAAACACCAAACTTGGGTTCATGAGTCTTACTGAATTTTGTGTCAATTTTTTTTATTATGGCAGTTCAAAACAACTCAAGAAGATAAGGCACCACCTGAAGCAGAGGATTCTAATGTGGAAGCTGCTTGTGATGATGAAGAGGTAAATCTAAGATTTCAAGAGAATTTTTCAAAACTCTTCGCAAATTGCAAGTCAAAGTGTTCATAGATTTCTTGGTATCACCGACAAAAAAAAAAAAGATCGCTTGGTATCATTGTGCAACTCTGTAATTAATTTTCGGTTCAATCAATGATGTGAAGCACAATGGCGACGAAGAATCAATTGACCAGCCTTTGAAGCAGCAAAAGTTATTTCAGCAGCAAAATGAAAACGTTCAGGTAACTTGGGCTTGCATTAAATTAAATAACCCAAATTGCACTATGTATGAGTCTAATACGATACTATATAAGCATGCAACTAAAGCTAGATTAAATAGTTTGGCTTAGGAGTTTTCATAGGGTGTCTAACCATGGACCCAGAGTTTGAGGTAGAAAATTGTTTCAAGAACGCCTCATGCATAAGATAAAGTAATCAATTTGATGTTGACAATCCTTAGGAATTGAAAATGATGGTTCATCAAACAAAAACAGGAATTCAGGTTCTGCAACATAAATACGAGGAGGATATCATCTATCTAAGTACGTATACTGCTTTGAAAAATCCAACATTTTTAACAAAATTATTCTATATTCTAGCTAATTACTGCATACCCATAATAGGTAAGCACCTGCTTGGCCTAGCTTCTGCGGCTTCAGGATATCAGAAAATTTTTGAAGAAAACCGCAAGTTATATAATCAATTGCAAGACCTGAAAGGTAAAATTCAAGTGGTCAGAGTCTAATCAAATTTTCTCATTTCATGTCTATATTCTGAATAAGACTAAATGGCCCAATTTGATACCTCTGTAGGAAATATTAGGGTGTACTGCAGAGTTCGACCCTCAACAAGTGGTCAAACAAACCATCATTGCCCTATCAATAACATAGATGGAGGAAGTATGTCACTAATAATTCCTTCCAAAAATGGGAAAGATGGGAAGAAGACATTTAATTTCAACAAAGTGTTTGGTCCTTCTTCTACCCAAGGTTGGTCTTCCTGTGTTGTCCTTCTATAAAAATTATTGTCACTCTATATGTTCGCTTCATGGTTGCTCTTTTTTGTTTGTCTGTAGGGGAGGTTTTCTCTGATACACAACCACTGATTCGTTCGGTTCTTGACGGCTACAATGTGTGTATATTTGCTTATGGCCAGACAGGATCAGGAAAAACACACACTATGGTGAGAGATTTAGTCTTTTGTTGTTTCTACTATGTTTTCTTCCTCACTTGTAACAAGTAATAACTGTCTTGGTTCATCTATGTATTGATGCAGTCTGGACCAGACAATTATACTGAGGAAACAGTAGGTGTCAACTACCGCGCACTGAGAGATCTTTTCTTTCTCTCAGAGCAGAGGAAAGACATCATTCACTATGATATATCTGTTCAGATGCTAGAGATTTACAATGAACAAGTCAGAGACCTATTAACCACAGACAGTGCTATAAAAAGATATCCTTTTCTTTATGCAAACTAATTGCTTTCTGTATACTTGATCTATGCATGCCATTTTGGATAAGATTATGTTGCTCCTGAATGTTACTCTTTAACACTTGCATACATTAGAAATTCGCAACAGTTCCCATAATGGCATTAACGTGCCAGATGCAAACCTGGTTCCTGTTTCATCAACTTCCGATGTCTTGAATTTAATGAACTTGGGACAAAAGAATCGGGCAGTTAGTGCTACTGCCATGAATGATCGGAGTAGTCGTTCTCATAGGTACAGATTAAGTTTATTTCTTAAATTCTTCAACTTAAAGCACTGATTTCATTTTAAACAACATTATCTAAAAAAGAAAGTAGTCTTGGTTAACTTTGTTATGGATTTTGAACATTGTAATTTTCCATTACAATTTCTGTTGGTTGAAAAACTAGTATCCCGTTTTAGTGGCCTAGACTATGACATTTTGGTGCTTTTTTTTACCATGTACGTTTTCCATCACAATATTAATTGGTACTAGCTTGTAATGCTATAACTGCAGCTGCTTGACAGTTCATGTTCAAGGAAGAGAGCTTGCATCAGGGAATAGTCTTCGTGGTTGTATCCACTTAGTTGACTTGGCAGGAAGTGAAAGGGTTGATAAATCTGAGGTCACAGGAGATAGGCTGAAGGAGGCTCAACATATTAACAAGTCACTTTCTGCTTTAGGAGATGTGATTGCTTCCCTTGCCCAAAAGCAATCACACGTTCCCTATAGGAACAGTAAACTTACTCAGCTGCTTCAAGATTCTCTTGGTATGCTTTTATATCAATCTTCTGTCATATAATTTCTTCAATTACTACCTTCTCCACTAAGGTGTCATCTATTAAGGTGGTGATTTGTTATGTATGTACCAGGAGGCCAAGCAAAGACACTCATGTTTGTTCATGTTAGTCCGGATGCAGAAGCCATTGGAGAAACAATTAGCACATTGAAGTTTGCTGAAAGGGTCTCCACTGTTGAACTTGGTGCTGCACGAGTTAACAAAGATAGTTCAGAGGTCAAAGAGCTCAAAGAACAGGTTCTTACAAATTTTGTTTTTGGGTTCTTAAACAGATAGTACATTAAATTAACGGGTGCTTATATGACTATATCTGCAAATTGTGCATTTTCAATATGAATGTTTCTACTGCTTTCTTTGTCAGATCGCTAGTCTGAAGGCAGCCTCAGCCAGGAAAGATGGAGAATTGGAACACTTTCAACAGTATGCAAATAGCATTACTGAAACACCAAAGTTCAAACCTGATTTGACTTCCTTTGCACGGTCACCTAGTTGGTCGCATGGACCTCCTAGGCCACCAAGCAGAGATGATCCTAGTAGCATGGAGGTAACATATTATCAAGTATCAACCATGTTTTGTCCGTAAATTGATCATTACAAGCTATCTTGAACACAAAATAGGCTAATCTACATACATGTTTAGTCTAGTAATCTCATCTTTGAACATAATGATCCTAAATTTTGAAGGCGATTAATTACTTCTAGTAATTTGAGGCATCTAAAAGTATATTGTATAAGAGTAAATAATCCATGCATTGAATGTGTGAAGAGTTTTTACATGATCCTATAATCACAAATTGTTATGTAGAGTAAGTTTATTAACTTTTATAATAACTATCTTTAAAATCATACTTATTATATTTCTGATTGATTTATCTTTAAAACTTTTTCCATAACGATGCACAAAAATTAAGCTCAAAGTCTAATATGTGAATGGATGAGGAGATTATACATTTTGTCCAAAACCCATCACACAAAAGTTCTCTAAAAATTGATGTTTACATGCATGTGAAAAATGGTTTTGTAGGACAAGAAAAAGCCTACACCCAAGTTCATGAAAAGGCGAAGCTTTGATCCCAGGGACATTTGTAGGAAATCACCCCGTTGGCCACATCATGAAAGGGTAAATGGAAAGGAGGATGATAAAGAATCGATTTCTGGGGATTGTGTGAGTAAGAGTACAAAAAAGAATGACCACATTTTAACTACTGATGATAGCCTCGTAGGACGACAGTGTGAAACAGAAAGCAAACGTTCATCTTCTGATTCTTCTCCAATGCTAAGTCCCACAATTCTTTTAGACGTCCCTTCAAAAATATGCATGGAGGTGGCCACCACAAAATCAAATGACTCTGATGAGCTTGAGTTAGCAACTAGTGAAAGTTCAGAATCAGACAAGAGTTGGCAATCACATGATTCACATGCACGTGCACCTAAAGCAACCTCTTTTCCCAACGGATTAGTGTCTAAAACAAGAAAATCAACTCTTAGACGACAAGCAGAAAACCAAGAAACCAGGTATTCATATTTAGGTTAGGTGTTGCAGTTCATGCTGCTTCTGTTCTTGTCAAGGATTATGTTATTATTATTATGGACAATGTTAGTTGTTTAGTATTGTTAATTTTTGTTAACGAGAGGATTTGAACCCACCACCTCTTTCCCCTTTCCTTTTCCCTTCACCATTAGATTAACCTTATATCTCCGGATCATGTTATTATTAACTAACATTTTGTTCCATTTCTTATGAATAAGGAGTATGATCCCTTCAATGTCTCCTACATCAACAAGGAGACAAACCACCGTAGTTAGTCAGCTAAGAAAGCATCCAGATGCAAAGAGAAGTGGAAATGCCAAATGAGAAAGCTGCTCAAGTTATAAGGTTTCTGTTTTCTTTCTCCACCGCCTTGGCTTTTTTGTTTTGGGTTTGTATATCTATATTCTATGATGTAGTTGCACAGAGAGAGGCTTCTTTTTTTTTTTTGTTTTTTGGTTTTTTCATTAGAGGGTCATTAAAATAGTTGTCTGTGTTTCTCTGGTTGTGAGCATGAGATGCCACTCCAAACCATCATTTTATACAAACCTGGTTTTTGTATGGAAAAGAGAAGAAAACTCCCCCACCTCTAGTTTCCGGTGCCTTGTTACACCAGAACTAGGAGATTGAAGGGGCTGAAAATGCAAAGGATAATAAAGGAAAGGACAAGAAAGGGAAAAAGAAAAGAAAACAAAGACAGAGGCTGATAATTTTGTTTTTGTGTTTTCCCTTGTATTTATTTCGTTGTTCCCTACAACTTCTAACTTTATGGAAATATATGAACAACCGGGAATAGAATAAAAATAAAATAAAATAAAATAAAATAAACAGACAACAGTCATCATTAATTTTAAGAGAAACACTTTCCTTAATTAAGAGGAACACCAACAATATACTACTCTCTAATACATATTTTATTGTTGGTTAAAATTTATCAAAAATTATAAAATTAATGAATAATCATAAAATAAATTTTTTATCCTCTAAAAGAAATCGGTAGAATGTGTCAAAACATATACTATTAACATTTCTCTAATTTTATACACTTTGATATCGGATAAAAGCAACAAAAAAGTTATATATTTTTGTCTTAATATAGGTAAATTTTAACTACTTTTATCATACTTAATACTTAATATGATCATGTTTAAAATACTATTCATTTGATTGCGATTTTATTTTTAACGACTCTTTTTTTTTATATTAAATTTTAATAACAAAATTAAATGATGTTAACTTAAGCTATTCAAAGTGAGTTTTTTTTCAGTGGATTGACATTATAAGGGTTGTTTTACAGATTAATTTATAATAGATTTCTGAGAATATCTTGTTCAAAGTAACTTTATTTTTTTTTCAAAGTGACTTATAAGGTATTCAAAATAACTTACAAAATAATAGTATCTTGCCACACACATTTCAATTAGACCAAACAAAAAAAAATTAAAGATTTATGTTTAAAATTCAACACTAAATTATAATTTTAGTCTTTTTATAATTTTTAATCTATAATTTGGTTTCTCTATTTTCTTTTTTTATCATGATTTTGGTCTCTTTATTTTAAGAAATTTATAATATTTATTTATTTACTTTGATCAAATTAAGCTTTAGATCTAACATATTCACTCAAAATATTATAAATGTTAATTAATTAAAATATAAAAATAAATTTATGGAAAAATAAAAATTGAACCAGAATAAAAATTTAGCCAAAATTCAACCTATGAATTAGGTTGAACATGCATTAAAACGCGCCTAACATAAAACCAAGCGTTACAATCATCCCATACGGAAAAAAATATTGTTATAAAAGTTGATTTTGACGTTCAGTTATTTTCTAATCGTACAAATTTAATTATAAAAAGTAGGAAATTAAAGTTAGTGGAGATTTTATTCAAATAATATAAATAGTAATATATTAATTTATCTTATTTTTTAATAAAATACAGATAACATTAGATGAGATGACACAAATTTATACCTTAGATGGAGCCAGCTATTGTTATCGGTGTTGTAACCTGATTGTCTTAATTCACTTTTTTTTTATTTTGTTAAAATTAAATGTGTGTATATATAGGTAATAAAAATAAAATATTTAATATATATATATATATATATATATATATATATATATATATGTGTGTGTGTGTGTGTCTCTGTATTATTTTTTCTAATTAAATACTATAACAATACTTTTGGGATGGGTAAGAAACTGACAAATTAATAATTTTGTGTTCCAAAAAATATAAACATTTATTCCATTTTGAAGCTCATGTGACGTGGAATAAGAGAAATATAAGGATAAAAATGAAAAAAGATAGAGAGTGAAATTAATAAATATGATAATTGATGTGATGATAAACAAAGAAAATGAGATAGAAAAAAATGTAAATATATGTTTATAAGTTATAATTAGGATGAGCGTTAATAATGTACTCTTTATTATATTATACTCATTTTTTATTATTATTTAACATTTATTTGAAATTATAAATTCATGAGTGAACTCATTAAATAAAATATAAGAACAATTTTTTAAAAAAATTCTTAATAAATTTTAGTTGATAACAAATAATATACTCTACTCCCTTCATCTTATTTTTTTTACGTTTTAGTAAAAAAAAATCTATTTTGATTGTCATTTTTACAATATTATTGAATCATTAAATATTTTTTCTATTATATCTTTAATTAATCGTTTATGGTAGAGTAAGGAAATAAAATATATAAATAAAGAATCTAATTAATGGAAACAATAATAAGAATATTAAGAAATATATATTATATAATAATTTTTTTACAAAATATTAGTTATATTTTTATTTTTTATATTAAAATCTTATACATCAAACAAGACATAAGACTACCAAATGTTTGAATTAACTAAACAAAATTATTTCAACTTATCTTAAGTTTGAACGTTGAGTATGTATTTACATTAAATAATTGGATAAAAAAGTTTTACATCTTATAATAATTTTATTTAATTTTAATATAATTGTCTTTCATATAAAAAGATGCTTGTGCTCCCTATAAAAAAAAATAGAAAACGAGACAGAGGAACTGAGGAAGTACTTAAAGGAATGTATCAAGAGAAAATATAAGAATGTCTTCATAAATTAGTAGTGGTGTGTGTACTTTTTTTTGTACTAATAATTACTTCGATTTTAAATATAAGAAAAAAATTAAAATATAAAAAAATTCATCTATTTTTTTTAATATTGTTATTTATAAAATAATTTTCATTTAATTAAGGTGTTAATTTTAATGATTTTTTTTTATTATTATTATTATCAAATTTTAATGAAGGATACCTTAAAAAATATTATTTTTTAATTAAATTGATGTAATTAAATATAATAAAACAACTTTCTTAATGACATGATTTTTTTCTTTATTAAATTATAATTTTGATTCCTGTATAATTTTAAATTCATAATTTTGATTATGTTATTTATAAATAAAGACATTTAGTCTTTCTATTTTTTAAAATAAATAATTTTAGTTCTTTATTTTTATATAAAGTAATAAACTACTGAGATGTTTACTTTATTTAGTTGATTACATTAATATTATTTTTTATGTTTCATTAGTCAATAATTATTAATGTTTTTCAAATTATCAAAATTTATAGATTAAAAATATTTAATATATAAGTATTTTTAATTTTATTTTAAATAATTTTAATATTTTTATTTTTATATTATAAATTTATAATTAAATTTCATAAATTAATATGTAAGTTATTTACATAAATATTATTGTAAATTAATTTTATTACACAAATTATTTTTACTCCAATTATTTACATAAAATTATTCACAAACAAGAAAATAAAATACTTGTTTTGTTTAATTAAGTATATTAAAATTATTTTTTATGTACCATTAGTAAAGAATTATTATTTTCTTAAAAAATTACCAAAATTTATAAATTAAAAAATATTTAATATATAAGTTTTTCAATTATATGTAAATAATTAAAGTAAAAATAATTAATACATTAATTTTTTAAAAATTATGTAAATAATTTAGATATTAATTTATGAAATTTAATTATAAATTAGTAAAATAAAAATTAAAAAACTTAAACTATTCAAAATAATAATGAATTGATATTAATAGTATAATGTTATTGAGAGTCAACGTGAGTGCGTTAAAAGCAAATGAAAAAGGGCCCAACAATATCTACAATTCTACCATTCCTTTCCAGCTGGTATCCACCGTGGGGATACCACCACCACGTGGCCACGTCAGCATGACACTTCGGGTTATATATACTTTTTCTTTTTTCATCAAATTCTTAGGATAAGCCAATATTTTTAATTTTTAATATTTTATTTCTTTTTGTTGAAGATCTGGAGAGAAAGAGAGGGAAAAAAAAGCAACGCAAAATCTAAACCAACAAATTACGATCCTTAGTCTGCAGAACATGGAGCAACAATAAATCTACCACTGAGTATTTGTTAGTCTATGATTTCATGAAACATTATTTTTTATTTTTATTTTAATGTTTTTCATTTTATATTAAAAATCATTAAAATAATTAATGTTGGCTAAAATTAAGAACCAATGAAGGTTTTTAATATAAACTTCTAAAACTAATTTGAAGGTTTGCACTGGAAAACGAATAATAAGTTAGTTTTAATGAAACTTTTTTAGTTGATTTTTAATTTATACATAAGTTTTTTTAGGACAAAAAATATATTTTAATAAAGACCAAATGATACCAGAAATTTTAAAATTTGATCAAACATATACAAACGAACATAAAAAGGAACATGAAAATATCTCTTCCTAAACACATGTATATTCTATAGTGCAAGACATCCATATGACAATCCAAATAACCAAAATCCATTAATACATGAATCCCCTATGTGTTTTAGTTTATGAAAAAACTTTTTTTTTCCTCCTATGTGTTTATTGAAAAAAATCCAAAAAAATCCATGAATATCTTCAATAGAAAAATAAAAAAATAATGGTAAAATTGTCTTTTAATGTAAAAGTTCCCTTTTCTCTTATCTCTTGTTTGTTTTGGAAAGTTTGAGAAGTTAGTGCGTTTCACGTAACTTTTTGTGTTTTCTTCCCAAAGGACGAATGAAACCTTAAATTAGTTTTTTCGTTGCTATAGATATTTTTTCCTTCTCGTTCTACTGTTCTAAATATATATATTAATATGTGTAAAGTGTTATAAATTTTATAATTTCTAATTAATTAATATTAATTACATAGCATATTATAACATTTATATTTAGACAAATATAAGTGACCAAATTTAATAAGTTGATTAAACTGCCAACAAAAATAATTTCCGGAATTATGGAGATGACAATATAATATTTTCATGTTCAATACAAGTTTTGAAAAAATATTTCAAGTTATTATTAAATTCTGGGAATGCTATAAATTTTTTTACCATGTTTTTTAACATTTCTATTTCCATAAGGAGGAGGTGGAAAAATAATATTCTCATGAGAATGTGAGAATTTAATAATTTACTATCTAAAAAACATGAAATTTTTTATTTATTGATTTTTTACTTAAATTATAAAAATTATTTATAAAAATATTAATTTCTAACCAAACATTCATGAGATATGAAAAAAAATTAATGGAACAAACGTTAAGGCTCTCAATGTAATATATCAAAATTATATATCTTGTTTCTTTTATGGGAAGAGAAACATTAAGTCCTACTCTACTTGAGTAACCAAGTGATTTGGTTGAGGAAGATTTCATATCAATGATTCTCCTACATCAACAATCAATAATTCATTCAGCATTGACCATCCAGCCAAGAGTCAAGCTCATTGCTATGAATATAGGTATGTAATCTTGAGTTTCTTAAATATTATTTTCTAATGAGATGATGGCCTTTGCCACATGTAGGGAATGTCGTTTTACGAATTAACTTTAAAATTAAGTTTTTTTAAATTGGAAAAATTTCAACATAAAAATTCATTAAAAAATGTTTAAAGATTCATCATAGTATATACACACTCACATTATATCAAATAAGTTTAATTCAGTTAATTGAATGATGTTTGTAAATTATTATAAATTATTTGGATCGATTCTCACAAATAAAATAAATAATATATAACATATTTAATATTCTTTTGAGTTTAATGTCTATAAATTAATGGTGTTTTATTTAATTATGGTTTAAATTATTTTATGATAATTTATTTTAAAAATAAACTTATCATATAAAATGTAAAACTTTTTACATTGTGTATAATTTTTTCTGTTCTTTTATTTTATTGTGAACTAACATAATTTACAAAAAAATAATTTTAAATAATTCATTATTCAATTAATTCGATTAATATTTACAACTAGATCAACTATATATTTTTTAAAAAATGTAAAAATCTGTACTAAGAATGGACTTAGATAAAAAATTGATCATGGAAATTTAAGTACTAATATACCATAAATTTGATCGTAAAAGTTATTAAAATAAATTTAAATTTATTTTTAAAAACTATGGAAATTCTAAACTTTACTTCAACATTAATTTTTACCGAACATTATAAAGTGGAGATGATGGAAGAAAATAAAAGAAGTTACTAACTAATTATTGCCAAAAAGTTGTTGACACAATCATAGCAAAAACATACTTGGAAATAGGAAAGTAAATCACGATAATGCTGCCACCACCGTTTTGACTTTTGGTTTTATAAATCTTCCTTTGGGTTGAGTGATGCGACACTAACTAAGTATTAAGCGTGCCAATTGAAGTACAGCCATGCACTAAACTAATCATACCTAGCCTGCACATTTTTTAATTATTTTAATCTAAGATAAACGAAGATAAACATTCTCATCCTATTCTTTTTTTTTATTTTTATAAATATTCCCTTAAAGGCTAAAAGCATCAATTACTGTTAGGCCGTAAATTTTTATAATTTTGAGCCTTTTGTTGTTAACTCTAAAACCATATATATATTATAGACTATCCAAATATTAAAAAAAATGTCAAACGATGACAATATCGATTACCAAAATCTATATTAAACAATCAACTTACAAACACCAGTGGAAACAAAAGTGTCATTAAGCTTGTATGTTTGTATTTCTAGTTATCTCATTTTTTGCATTACTTTTTTTTTTTGTATTTTATCAAACTGTGCATTAATTTGTATTGCAATAATAGGAATAAATTGAATTATATACAAAGACAAAAATTTACAAATATTGCATACATAAAAGTTAAAGAAAAAATAATATTTATGTTGATATTACAATAATTGATAATCATAAATCTTTTTAAATTGACAAATCAAATAATGAATGCATTTTAAGATCATCTTTAGTTTTCCTACAATTTATGAAAAAAATGTCAATTTTATCATTATTTTTAGTTAACCTATAAGAAAACATATCATTAATGAAATATATATATATATTAATTTTGAATAATTTTTACCTTTGAAGGATTTTTCTTAATTATTTGTAGAACATATCATTCAAAGTTTGTTTCCTTTTGAAAAACTACAAAATAGATCCCACAATGTCATGTATATGTTAGGGATTATTCATGTAATTTAAAAGTAGTTAATTAAAGAACTAATTACAACCTCAAGAATTGATACATTTTGTTTTGCATGAAAGTTACTAATATGGCATGTATCTTTTGTATTGAATTTTCAAGTCTCCTAATATATAAAAAAAATTGAGTTAAAATTGATTAAAATTGAGGAAATTTGAAATAAAATGTATGCATGTATTAAATTAGAATCCATAATTTTTAAAATAGCCTTAATATATTATTTTTCTATTCTTTGAGACAATAATTCTTTTTTTTACCATGTTTAAAAGTTGAGTTTTATTTGTTGTTACCGTACAACCCTACTCAATAGATTAAATTTTTAGACAATGAACCTATGTTAAAGAAAAATTAGAAATTGAGTTGATTGATTGAAAATAACATAATATGAAGATTGTTAATAGTAAATTAGATCTAACCTTATTGTCAATTGAGTATATTATTCCGAGTGAATATTCATCCTTTCAAATTTTTCATAGTTTTTCAAGTTCATCCTCCTAAAGATGATAAATAATTTTATTGAGAATTTGAAAAAAAAAAACACAAATAAGTATATCTTTTATCACTTACCTGTGTGTCAAAGTGCATGTTCAAATGTTTTTTTTTTTTAACTCTTCTTATAACTCAAAGATCCCTTTGAATCTTAAGTTACCTTTAAAACAAAAAAGAAGTAAAATTTAGTTTTTCCTAGTCAAATGCTTCTTAATTTATTCCAATAATAATAATAATTAATAAAATAATAAATATAAGCATTTAACAATACCTAATGACGAGATAACAAATTTTCTTTGTAAATAATTTTTTTTTAAGTTTTTATCTTGCCTTCAAGTTGTACTTCATAAGGACTTTTGTGGAAGCTTGAGAAAGAACTCTTGAAAAAGTAACATATAATTGACCATGACTAAAAATATGTCGCGAAAGATAAATTCCAACATTGAATACAGTAATTACAATTGATTATTTTTTATGATTTATTAATATGTATAAATATTAACAAATAAGAAAAAATAATCAATAAACTAAAAAATAAAGTGTTTATTGAATATAAAAGTTAAATACATATTTCATGAATTTTCCAAGAATTGACATTTATAATCATAGAAAACACATAAAAGTAACAAACATATATAAATTTTTTTTGTTACCTGCATTAAATTGTTGATAATTTGTTGACTAAGGTAATTGTCATAATGTCAATCTCATAGTATTTGACAAATGTGCATTATTTGGTCATGCTTCATCTTGAATTTGTGTGAAAGATTGAAATGGTAAAATTGATATAGTATTTGACATTTCAGTACTACATGATTGGTCCACTTTATTTCCCTCTCTCTCTCCTTTGTTGGTAATTTGCTCGCCCTCTAGATAATTCATGGTGTCTTTGCTTCATGTTCATTTTGTTCCTTCTATTTCCATAGTTTTGTCTTCATGTTTCTCGTTGTTGTTCTTCTATTGATTGTTGACTTCAATTTTGCATATTGTTAAATGAATTGTTAAATTAACAAATCTTAAAAGGAACATAATATTAATCATCTAAATTTGATGTTATCAGAAGTCTTGTCTAAATTTTATGGAAGCAAAAATAGGAAAAAATGAAGGAAAAAATTGTCCTTGTAAAAAATTGCTGTTGATATATTAATCATTAATTGTCATATATACATTTAATTAATTTTTCTTATTAAGAGAAGAAAAACTAATATGTAACAAAATAAATAAATTTGAGATAGACATAAGTGCGCATCAACAATCAAGAGAGAGAAATAACAACATATAAAAAATTAAGAAAAAAATATGAATAATTCCTTATGAAAAAAATGATCAGATTTCTTAGAAAAATTAATAAAGAAAGAGTATAACATAAATTAAGAGAAATGATAGTTTGAGGAAAGTCCACAGATTTACAAAATATTACTTTGAGTATACCATTTTTTTAAAATAAGAAGAAAATATATAAAATACAAGTTAAAAAATTAAGATGCCATTAAAAAAAGAAAAAATTAAATTTTAGAAAGCAGAAAAAAATAATTATTGTTAATTAAAATTGTTTTTTAATTTTAAAAGCAAATATATTCTGATAAGATAAAATAAGAAAATTCTTTTAACAAATTAAACAGCAAAAAGTTGAATTTGGTAACCATAAATTATGGATAACTGTATGTTCTTGGAGATATGGGGTAACAATGAAATATATCACTTTTGAATCACTGTGAAAGTCCACGCATTTACAAAATATTACTTTCAGTATACCATTTTTTAAATGTGAAAAAAAAATATAAAATAAAAATTAAACAAATTAAGATGTCGTTAAATAATAGAAAAATAAATTTTAGAAAGTAGAAAAAAAGAA
The DNA here is from genome assembly GCF_000004515.6 of Glycine max. Taxonomy (NCBI): domain Eukaryota; kingdom Viridiplantae; phylum Streptophyta; class Magnoliopsida; order Fabales; family Fabaceae; genus Glycine; species Glycine max. The sequence goes on from NC_038246.2 coordinate 38,667,493, forward strand.
TTATTGTTAATTAAAACTGTTTTTTTTAATTTTAAAAGCAAATATATTTTGAGAAGATAAAATAAAAAAAATCCTTATAACAAATTAAATCACAAAAAGTTGAATTGGGTAAGCATAAATTATGGGTAACTGTATATTATTGGATATATGGGGTAACAACGAAATATATCACTTCCGAATCACAATACTCATTTCCTTAGGAAGAGTTAAAAATAAATTAAAACTGCTAATTACGTATTTAAAAAAACTCAGGAGAAAGAAGAAAAAGGAAAAAAAAATAAAAAAGAGAAACAACAATAATAGAAATTACAAAAGTGTAAAAGCAAAATAAAGATTAAAAATAATTTGAAACAAAATTAATAAGAGTTCATTTTTTATTGCCAAGTAAGCTTTGAACTATCAATGCATACACTGAGAACAAAATGGTCGGTGTGGAAAATTGGAAAAAGAATAAAACATGAAAAAGAAGAAAAGAAAAAAAAAATAGAGAAATAGAAAAATTCTATACAACTAAGAGAAAGAAGAAGAAAAATGGAAGAAAAATTGATATGACACTACTAAATCACGATAATATTTTTTTATGTGCTATTATTTTGCGAGAATTGTGGTAGTAGATGCAAATATTTTTTCTTTGCCTCTTACGTAACCAAAGATTTGGATCAAATGAAGTTCGAGTGTGTGAAGAAGAAATAATGACAGACCCCATATGGCAAACAAAAATAATCTTTGAGTAGATTCGAAGAATATGCAGCAAAACTCTCCTCTAAAAAATAATGTAGCATGGATTTTTGGAGTTTCAGGTTTAAAGGGGAGTCTTGGTTCAAAGAATTTGTAGAAAGAAAATATTAAGAGAGAAGAGATAGATAAAGGAATCGCTACTAATGATGGTTTGGATAGGTAATTAATTGAAAGTTTCCTATATTTGTGGGATTACAAGTTCAAAATAAACATCATGAATAGTTATGCATGATTATATAAGAAAGTGATGTAAGTTTTTTTTTTTTTTTGGATTTCGGCTCACTTATTTTTTTAATTTATATCATTTTATTACAATTTAACATGAAAGATATAATAAGAAATTTTAGAATAATTGAAAAAATAAAAATATTTATGTAAAACTGGAGAAAAAAAAATATTCTCTTTATCTATCCGTAGGTATAGATAAATGACCCTATAAATTTCATATTAAAAAAATCAGAACAGAGAAGAATTCACTCAGTGGTGATAAACTTTTTGCCTCTTAATTAAAAATTAAATGAAGCAAGGAGATTAAAGAACGAGCGTTGACGTTTTTTCGCAACGATTATGACAAGGAAAGGATGATTTGCTACAAATCTTTGCTGAGAAAAATTACGATAGGGACACATCGGAAAATTAAATCGATATTTTCAGAATTACTAAAATAAATATAGGATTTTTTTATGGATAAATATAGGAAATGTTATTTACACAAATACCATCTTATACAAAATAGTGCGCTCGTGTATTCAGTTTTTCTAGGAAAAAAATGAACTCGTGTATTCATTTTAAAAATCACAAATAATTTCCAAAAGTACTTACATATTGTTATTTTATTTTGTATTCATTTTTAATGCAATAATTTTGTGTTTTAATTACTTTAATTTATTTTTAGATTTATATATATATATATATATATATTATTTTATACTAAGAAAATCTAACTCAGTTGTTTAAATATGGTTTTGATTTCCAGATAAAAAATATGCAGTGTTTTATATAGGTTAAAATTTTAGACTAATAATCAATTCAAACTTATTTTAGGTAATTATTAATTATTAATGAAAAAAATTATTATGGAAAAAGAGAGTAAAAAAAAAGGGTAGGAGGGTATTGGTGTAATACGGCATTGCATTTGAAGTTGAGGATGAAAACGTCATTATGAAGTGGTTCTCTTTCCGCGTTTCCTCTGTCTGTCTAGAACATTTCTCTACCAATCAAATAACAGAGCAAGATCTCTACTCCCTCTCTCTGAGTCTGTTCTATTAGGGTTTAGGATCTTTTCCTCCAAATGCTGAATCTTCCATCTCCATTTTTCACCTGTGAGTCCACCCTCTTTTCCAATTTCATCTTCTTTTTCACTCTTTGTTTCTTTCAAATGCACCATCCTAGTTAGCTGGCTATGCATTTTCTCAGATACCCAATTGTGAGACAACTGTATAAGATTTATTTTTTCCTTAAAACAATCATGGGTTGGGCCTGTTATTGTAATCGTTAATTTGTTGGGAATTTGATTTCTAATGTACTCATTTCACAGAGTCATTTTGTTGTGATATTGTTAAATGCGAAGAAATTTTGGTCTATTTGGCTTTTCTGAAGTAAGGCTTTGCCATTTTATTGAAAAATGCAAATTATCTATTATCTGTTCTAGACTTCTAGATTTTTTGCTCCATGTACATACTCAATAGGGGATATTCAAATTAAAGGCATCTTACTTTGAAAGTAAACAGTGTCATGTTATGGTATATTGAGTTTGATGTCTCTATGGTCACCTCTTATGTGTTGAATTGTGCTGCTAATAATTTTGACACCCTAAACATGTAGATCTGCTTGAGGCAGTGGAGAGTCTTTTGGATTTCTATTCATTATTGAACATGAATCTTATTAAGGCTTTTATTTTTGTTTTCGAATTTGTTATTAGGATTTCTTTGACAGGGTTCCAGAGATGTTTAATTTTAAACAAAGATGAGCAGAACTGAATTATCTAATATGAAGCAACCTCCTGTTCCCCTGGCAACCCTGATTGGCCAGGAGTTACGGAATGGAAAAATCGAAAAGCCTTTTGTGAAGTATGGGCAGGCTGGCCTGGCAAAGAAAGGAGAAGATTACTTTTTAATCAAAGCAGATTGCCAGAGAGTTCCAGGGGATTCATCAACACTGTTTTCTGTCTTTGCGGTATTATTTATGTTCTTGGTTTACATTTATGATTGTATTAAAATGATTAGCATCCTTTTGCTTTTAGTGAAATGTTTGGGGATAGACATCAGAATAATAAGAGATGAGAAAATAGCCTAAGATAAGACTGAATTGGTAATCAGTTCTGTACACTGGAGAGTGGAGACATGTTTGTTTCTCAGGTTTGGTAAATAAATGAGAATTGAAGTGTATGTTTTCTTTCTTCTCCTATATTTTCTCAGTGAACAAGTGGAGCATCAATTTATTCCCACAATGGTTATGATATCCATAAGGAATTCTTGATTGGCAGATCTTTGATGGGCACAATGGTATATCTGCTGCTATTTTTGCGAAGGAAAGCATACTAAGTAATGTTTTGAGTGCAATACCACAAGATATCAGTAGGGATGAGTGGCTTCAAGCTCTGCCTCGTGCTCTAGTTGTTGGTTTTGTAAAAACTGACATAGAGTTTCAGAAAAAAGGTACATTCAGAGTTTTCTTGGCATCCCTATTGGAGTTCTCCACATGCACTTTTCTTGACCTTATAATTTTGCCTGCAGGGGAAACTTCAGGAACAACAGCTACATTTGTTCTGGTTGATGGATGGACTGTTACTGTTGCATCTGTTGGGGATTCCCGTTGCATATTAGATACTCAAGGAGGTGTTGTTTCTCTCTTGACAGTTGATCACAGATTGGAAGAAAATGCAGAAGAGAGGGAACGCGTTACTGCCAGTGGTGGTGAAGTAGGAAGACTCAATGTATTTGGAGGCAATGAGGTACAATGTAATCTTTCTATTCCTTTCTAATCAGGACTTTTTCACTAGCCTGTTTTGGTTCCTTAATACATCTATAGGTAGGGCCTCTTCGCTGTTGGCCTGGTGGATTGTGCCTTTCTAGATCAATTGGTGACACAGACGTGGGAGAATTTATTGTCCCAATACCACATGTCAAGCAAGTGAAGGTAAGCTAGTTTCATTTTGTAGTCTTAGTTTATTGATCGATGGCCATTATGTGGAAGTGTTTAGTACTAAATTTCAGCACTCCTGACCTTCTCTTATTGGTTCCCCAGCTATCAAATGCTGGTGGAAGACTTATTATAGCTTCTGATGGTATTTGGGATGCTTTATCTTCTGATATGGCTGCCAAGTCATGCCGGGGTGTACCTGCAGAGCTTGCTGCAAAGCTGGTGGTTAAGGTGATTGTTAATTGGGCCAATCTTACTATCTTTTCAGGAATGAATGTTCCATTATCTTCTCTACTCAATGTTTTGTGTTTTTCTCTTCCATTTTTTAACAGGAAGCTCTAAGGTCAAGAGGGCTGAAGGATGATACAACTTGCCTTGTTGTAGATATTATTCCTTCAGATCATCCTATGTTACCAGCAATTCCAAGAAAGAAACGTAGTGTGCTAACTTCCCTTCTCTTTGGAAAGAAATCTCCAAACTCTACAAACAAAGGCAACAATAAGCTTTCTGCTGTTGGTGTTGTGGAGGAATTATTTGAAGAGGGTTCTGCAATGCTTACAGAGAGGTAACTGAGACTATAATTGCTAAATTTATATTTGCAGGATGCCATTTGAAGTTTAATTGTTGCTTTGCTTCATCACCAACATGGTGGAAAGTGAGAATAAATGATCCTTTTTCCCAATAACATTATGTGTGATTCTTAAATTTCCGGACATAAAAAATGCAGGTTAGGCAAGGATTTTCCGTCTAATTCGAATCCTGGGATTTTCCGCTGTGCAGTTTGCCAAGCAGATCAGCCCTCTGTGGATAGTGTATCAATGAACACTGGGTCTTTTTTTCCCCCAGTATCTAAGCCATGGGAAGGTCTGTTCCTCTGCACAAACTGTCAGAAGAAGAAAGATGCCATGGAAGGAAAAAGGTCTACCAGGCCCTCAGAGACAGCATAATAATATAGTAGTAATCTAGCAACATAGTAAAATATTAGTATAGTTTTTCTCTAGCAGTGTGAGCATGCTTGCTTCTACATTTGGGTGGTGATTGTCATTGGTGTGTTAAGAATGAGGTTGAGATAGCCATATTAGGTCTATTGGAGGTTGTTGCATGTTTGTTTTTGGCGTCTGCTCAGCTGTTGGACTAACTGATAGAACAGCAATGTTGTGTTGTGTAGAAGATAACTTCTAGTAGTTTGATTACTAACGGCTTGTAATTAACTGACACTTTCATTGTTACCATTTATAGATTTTTTTAAACAGTAACACATTATGTTGTGATTGTGTTGGACAACAGGATATGCTCCAATCACCCGAATAGTATGAGCTTTTTTTATATATAAAAAATAAATAAATAATTGAGAAAAGTGCCGGTAATTGGCCTTGAGCCAAATTACAAACGGGTAATTTGTAACTTGCTAATTATTAATTAAATAGGATATTTCGGTAAAATTGACTAATGGAATTTTCTGACGGTATATATATTTCAGCTAATAGTTTCTTTGGTAAACCTGAGCAGCAAATGGCCAAAATTAAAATCAGTGTGCAGGATGTAATTTTGTATATAAGCCTTTAGGGAAAGAGCATTAAATGCCTGAAGAAAATTACAAACAGGGCCTCCTACCAAACTTTCTTGTTTTTTTCTCGTTAATATAACATGACATACGCCCAGCTGGATAAAGTTTTTATGCAAGTAAATTTAATTAAATTAATGTTACGTCTTGGATCAGTAAAAATAAAAAAAGGGATGACAAATGTCTCAATTGAGAACCATCACTGTTTCAAAAAGATGGCATTGATCCATCTTTAAGAGATAAAAGACATAATTATTTTTTAAAAAATAAAAAACCAAAATAAACAGTAATGATAGTACTAGATTTATTAAAAATGTCCTTAGTTACAAGTAAAAGATAAAGAATCAAAATAAAAAAAATATTTTTTTAGAGGATAAAGAATTTTTCTCATACTAGATTTTTTTTATAGGTCAAGAAAAATTAATAAATAAATTAAAAAACTAATAATTTTATAAAATTAATTTTTTGATCTGTCGCCCTTCATTAATAAGAGATATATGTAAAAAATAATAATTAATTTTATATTAAATAATTAAAATGATAATTATTTTAAAAGTTATTACAATGTGATAAGGGTTATAATATTTTAAGTCATTTATTGATTATGATTGAAACTTTTATGTAAATCAAGAGAAGCCATCGATAAGATAATGAAAACCGTGAATATCTTTGACATTGGGATAGCCATTCCACCAATTTTGTCAAGATAAGAAAGACGTAGTCTATCATAAATGTTCTTGCCAAGAAAAAAAGGGCTTTGAACGTTTAAGTTTTGGTTTTATAACACCAGCTCCAATGGCTAATTTAATAGCAATTCTTATATGTTACATACTTTGTCAATTAATTGTTTTTCATAATATAAAACTGTTTCTTTATAAAAATATATATATGTTTTTTGCATTTTTCAACTCATTTTTCTATGATTTTTATATCCTCATCCTAGCTACTATTGAAAAACTTATGACTTTTCTTGTAGATTTCCATGTAGATTTTTCTATTAGTTTTATATTTTTATTGCAAATTTTTGTACAAAAGTTTTCTGGATAATTTTGCTATAATTTGGACAAAAAATGGATTATTTCCTTAAATTCATTGAAAAATCATTAAAAACCTTTTTTTAAGATTCTTATACAAATTCTTGATTTGTATAAAAGTAAAAATTATTGTTTATTTTTTTTATTAAAAATTCAGATTATTTTTTTTTATTTTTTCAATTTAGTAGAAGACAAGGATATAAAATTGTTACAAAATGTTTAGGAGTTTTACTAATAAAGGAGACAAAAAAATATTCTAATATCATAAAAAATAATTAAGAAAATAGATCATATTTGAGTGATATTATGAAATGTTTAAAGTTACCCATTCAAAATTATATTTTTAAAAAATTTCACATTTAATTTATATATTATAATTAACGTTAGCTAGTTTGGCCCTTCCAAAAAAAATTACCAAGCTCTGGCACTATCTAAGTTGGTCCTTTTCTTGGCAAGGTATGGCTCCTGCTTGTGTATGAAAAACTGTCAGTGATCTCGGTACCTTAATAGAACAAATTAATAGGATGGATAAAAATAAAAACGATGATTGAAAATAAGTGAGAAATAAAGTAACTAAAAAAATATTTGGTTGATCTCTGACAATTGGTCCTCAATTCTAATTCTTCCGGACCATCAATCACCCATAATACTTTGGAAATGATTATTAAGAGGGAAATGCTTTCATACATAAGCAACACTTTAAGAAGAAAGATATGATAAATTTAGAACTACAGAACAAGTAATCGACAAGACAAATTTGTTCTTCTGCCTCTCTTCCATAAAATTAACCATGGGAAACTGAAATCAGAATGCTAAATAATATGCATGAAACAATAAAATCGAGGACCAAAGTATTCATTACAAATGCTGCAGCAACAAGGCGAAGTTTCTTTCAGAAGTATATGCTTCCGTTAGATGGTCAACTTTCCCTAAAACAACCCTTCTCCTGCCAGCATTATAGTCAGGCATAATACCAATCAATAAACAAACTTTGATCTTAAAAGTAATGCTGAAACCCACATAATTAACTTTTTAACAAACCATAATCAAGTGTGTGAAAACCACTAATAAAACATATCATTATTTGCAACAATAACTAAAAGAACTTACGCAATTCATCCAAGGAAGTTTTATCAATGCTCTCCCCATTCTTGATGAGGCGAATTCTCCCTGAAAAGATGGCATAGAAAGTAACAATATGGAAGCTACAAGTTTGAAGAGTTAAGAATTAAAAAAAAAAAAACTAATATGAGCTAAATTGAATTTTTATCAATTTCAATGAGTTCAGAATCCTTTAACCCCAATGTGGTCCATACTCATGTAAGTTGTAACATGTCATGTTAGCACTGAAAGTAAAAATGAGAAATGCACTGCTTGCTGTCTCCTTTAAAACAAGATGAAATGTGCCTTTCCATGCAAAGAATACATATTTGGGTTCTCAAAACTGAAGTTCTATTGCAAGATCCTTTTAAAAATAAAAATAAGCTTAAGGTTTAAGATAAGGGAGCATAATTAGTATATATACCTCAAGCTTTGCAGCAGACCCTTTTAAAAATAAAAATAAGCTTAAGGTTTAAGATAAGGGAGCAAATATTCTAAATAAGCTTAAGGTTTAAGATAAGGGAGCATAATTAGTATATATACCTCAAGCTTTGCAGCAGACCCTTTTAAAAATAAAAATAAGCTTAAGGTTTAAGATAAGGGAGCAAATGTTCTAAAACAATTAGATTAACATTGATGATGGGGAAGCCAGTCACAATTGGGTTCTAACTTAGTGAGACAATATGGTAGCATAACAGGAACCTATATAATGTCCAATGTCCACAGGGAGAGCTTAATGTTTGCTTGTCTTACAAAAAAGTGTTATATGAGAAAAAATGCATATAAGTTGCCATACCATCACGGCGAACACATATCTCTGGAATGCTTTTAACGTTACCGTTGATGCTATCATTATAAACTCTAGTCTCAATGTCACCCTCAACATAAACTGAAGAGCTGCATTAAAGCTGCAAGCATGAGTCTGGAACATTTACACTAATAATAAAATATGCCCTTGTACAGATACTTACTTTTTAAAGAGTTGCTGTACGGCATAGGTCCCTAGTATATCATTATGCACAGCAATCCTATGCCATTGAGCAGGTTTTGGCAAATCCTTTGGTCCTTGAATTCTCTGGTCAAACATGCCCCCTGTCCCAACTGTAAAGATGGTTATATTTCTACCATTCCTCAGTATCTTTTGAACAGGGGCTTGGCCAACTTTTCCACAAATAATTGCCTGCTTAGAAAGACTGCTGCGGTCAAATTATTTGTCAAGTGACAAGCAAATATTTCATCAATTGAAATTTTAAGCTAAGGAAGATTAGCATACATAAAATCTCTTTCCTTAAGATTTCTTCTGTTTTAAAGTCTCTCAAACTCTGTCTGTGCATGGTGAGAATGTCTTTTTATAGGCTCCAGCCAGTGTTGTCAAATGGCGGCTATCGCGTTGCTATCATGCTATAGCGTAGCGGGTTTTAGGGAAAATGCAATCGCGACGGCGTCGCGTTGCAGACTCCATGAAAATTGCAATCCCTGGCACCTTACGCGTCACGGAACCTCATTGCGTCGCGGCTTTTGCGTCGTCGGTTTCCAACAAGGTTGAATCCGGTGAGAAACTGCATCGATGACACGTTTAGGGTTCATCATTCTGAAAGCAGAAACCAGGTCAGGTGCGGATTGCGAATTTGGGACTGCGGATTCAGAGTTGTTTTGGGCTTGCAGTTCACGAGGTTTTTAGCTTTGTTAAAAGTTAAAACTCACATGAAGTAGTCACGTGGGTTTTTAAAAGTTTACTCTATTGGTTTTTAAAACATCAGAGTCAAATTTTTTCTTTTTACCCTATTCTTTTTACTTTTTATCGGATTTTGCAGTTTTTTCTTCTCTAGTACCTCGCCATGACATAGGCGTGAAAGGAGGAATCCATTTTTTTATAACTTTTATAAGGACTAAAATCATTTATTTTGGCTATTTGGGTCTTTGAAACAGTTTACCGTGCATGGCTAGCTTGTTAATCAATGATCCCAGTTTAGGCTATTAGATTCGTTCTGTAAACTACATTCACTATATGTTTAAGCAATCCCTCTTTCTGACCTAATAGGCCCAACAGTAGCATTTTGACTTCTACTTCACGTAAGTTTTCAATTTTCCAGACCATTCTAGAACCTCTTAACATTTCCTCTGATTCTTAGTCAACATGTAAACAACCCTTTCCTACCAAAACTTTCCAGCCTTTTTCTTCGTCCAGTGCCTATGTTTTTTTACAGGTAACAACCTTTTTTTCTTTCTTTTGTTTAATACTCTCCCTTCTTATTTATCCATGCATCTGTCTTAGACCCGACCTTCTTATTATTCCACTTTTTTTATACATATTTAATTGTTATATATATTCTATTTCAACTGCTAAGCAGCTTCTGCTATTTGGTCGCCACGCTATCTGCTATATTCTATAGTGGATTTTCAGCTTTTGCAATTTTCCAAGATCCGTTATTGACAACATTGGCTCCAGCATGACCATTGTCTAGAATCAATTCTATTTTCAAAATCTTGTATTGCAAAAACTTGTATTTGGTCATAGCATAACAAAAATGCAAAACCTGATACACTGAATTAAGGTACACGAAAATACAATTTATCTCAACATAAATTGAATTCACAGATTAGGTTTCCTATATCAAAAAACCATCATAGAGATAATAGTAATAATCCATCAATTAACAACATCTAATATACCTTGTGCACGCCACGAAATCCCCAACCCTTCTTGGGATCCACACCTTGCAGCTGTAACTCAGGCTTTTCGCCAAGAAAATCATCAAACTCTTCATCCAATGCTTCCTTCTTAGGTGCATCATTATCAGGTAAAGGGTGATCATTTTCACCTCCAGATAGGGAGGTCGAGTACCATGAAGCTCCGCTTCTCGGCACACCACCTGATTAATTCACCAACAAAATCACAGTTAGACAGCATACATCTTGCTATGCATACACATACATGTATCATGAAAATTTGCTAGCAAGCGTTGGACGCTTTGAACAAAAGAAAAACATGACCAGAGAAAGCATGCATATTCAGTGAACAAGGGCTTAGTTTAGTTGATTGAATCAAACGCAACGAGGACATATGTGCATTTGTTATTGCAGAAGCACATATAAATTAATGTTTAAGGTTACGAAGAAAAGTAAAAGAAAGAAACACACCGAGTGAAAATGAGGTCAGTGCAGAGAGTCGGAGATGCTTCGCAAGTCTCACCGCCATAGAATTCATTTCCGGCAACAACTGCAATGCAAGGGTTTAACCAAACACTCCTCACTGGGACGCACGCACGGTGTGGGTTTATGCAATCGGGCTCACTCTGTAGAATCTATATGGGCCCCGTCCATACATTAGGGTTTCACATAATTAAAAATAAATTAATGATCATAACATTAATTTTATAAAACTATTAATCTCTTTTATTCATTTATTAGTTTTTTTATGTGTGTAAAATAATCTAAAACTTACAATTATAATGGGAGGGAGTATATAGCATGCTTTCAAATATTATTGATTAAATAATCACTTTTTTTTTTTTAATTTTTTTTGTAGATGGCATGTTTAAATTGTTTCCCCTGCACGCACGTCCCCACTCCACTAACCCCATACTCTTTGTGCTCAACTCCAATTGTTTCTTCTAGGCTAGTTTAATCTGTAACTGCAACCTTGTACTTCATTCCATGCAGGACCATCCATAAGAAGTTAAGGATTAAGATTCCCAAGGCCACTGGTGGTAACAAAAATGCAGAGAAAGTTTCACTTTCTTGTCAAAAACAAAGCCACTGCTAGTGCTGATGGGGGTACAAGGTTTACGTGTGGAACTCAATTCTCAAGGAAATCAGTAGGGTCGGCCTTCTCTTGTGTCATTGGAAACAAGACAACACCGCGTGGCAAGCATGCTTCCAAACTGAAGAAAAAAAAGGAGCCTATTGGCGACTCAGGGAACGGAAAAGCTGCATTGTCTCAGCTTCTTGCACTGGAGGAGACTGATCATGCAGGAGATGCAAAGCAGAACAGAAAGGATAGGCAACGTGTGAAAATGAATCTTCCTTTGATGAGCTTTCTGAAAAAGAAGAGAGGATGGAACAATTTCATGAGGGCTAGATTTAGTAGTGGTGTGCATGGTGATGGCAGTAATGTTGTTACCAAGTTCGGACAAGTGAAGAGGAAGGCAAGTTTACGCCGCTTGGTTAGGGTTCCCTCTAAAATACTGGTCCTTCGCCTCAAGTTGAAGATGATAAAGTGCCTGATTATAAAGAAAGCGCCAAAGCAGTTTGAACAGAGAGCTGAAGATGAAGACAGAGAACTATGCAAAAAGAGGATTCTCTTGGGAGAGAGATGCAGGCCATTGAGTTCTCCAAGTCCAGGTTACGATACAAGTAATTTTTTCTATCCAAGAAATAGTTACACTTGACAAGGGCACAAGGCCATTCCTGATCCCCCTTTTCGCTTCTTGGCTTCGATTGCTGTTGCCTCTGTTTTCTATTTCTCCTTTTTAAATATCCTTCAGAAATATATCGTAATATTCTTTCTTTGTAAACATCCTTTAGAAATATTTCGTATCTTGGGCTTGGCTTTTGCATGGAAGATCATGTATTTTTTGTACTTGGTAATCGGTTATCAATTAATCATTGTAATCTTTATTTTCCTTTCTCCTGAGTAAAAACCCGTTACACTTTCCGCCATTCGTGAACGAGAAATTGTCACTAAGTTTTGCCTTAACGTCAAAGTGCTAGCAGTAGACTGAAGCCGTCTTAAATAGGGAATTTTAACTTGTAATTTCCCATTCCAATTGAAAGGACTCGTAAAATCCTGTGATGTTTATTAAATCACCCGAAATTAAAATGCTTTCAAGTAAACAATATATTTTATCCAAATTCCACTAACGAATGCTAGCGGTATTCTTCGAATATCCAAACCATAAATTTGATTAAGACAAGGCAGCTGAAACTTTCTGTAGTTAAACTTTCACACCAGAACCTCTCGATATGGTCTCATTAAAATCAAGACAATCAAAACACGGCTATGGACATACGAGTTTGAGCTGGTGCAGCAACACAAGTAAACGTACATGACAAACTTATCCTTCTGACTTGATAACAGCTAATCAGGGATGTACAGAAAAAGCAAGCAGCCACAAGGTAACACGGTATTTAGTGGTTTCAAACCCAGACCAAATTCATGCCACTCTGCCAGATCAGACCCTCAGTGGTTTCAAACCCAGGGCTGCTCGTAGCTTGTTCGCTTCTGCAATCTCTGGATCAGGGTGGTCAGTCCCATCATCCTTCTTTTCTTTCTTTTCTTTCTTCTTCTTCTTCTTTGGCTCACCATCCTCAAGTCCATCTCCATGTCTTCTAGGACTTACACTACTCCGAGCATGTCTCTTTCTGTAGTCCCCGCCATCATGTTCCCTGTGATCCCTACTTCTACTTCGACTCCTTGAGTGACTCCTTCGCCTTCCACGGTCACGATCCTTCTCTCTTCTCTCCCGCTCCCTACCCTCTCTCTCACGACCATAATCTTTTTCTTCCCTTAGACGGTATCGGTCCCTATCCCTATCTCTGTCTCTGTCTCTGTCTCGGCCACGTCCCCGCTCTCGATCGTAATCTCTATCATAGTCTCTGTCATAGTCACGGTCCCTATAAAAAACATCAAAAAGCAAATGAAAACTATGGTCACCTTAATGATATCTGATAACCAACATAACGTCACTTTAATGATCTGTTTAAAATATTAATGCACATGACAGCATCAAGAAAGACTATGAATAAACCAAAATGTCAATTAACCTGTGTTTTAACTACAAGCAACAGTTAAACCACCATTCAGATGAATGTGCACATTCACGCAGCTTTATCCTTGCATACGCAAAGAGACAGCTTCCAGATTCAAGCCCATGACCAATCAATCATGGGTTCTTAAAATGACATTGTAATTATCACCTCATACTGTAATGCTTCTCCAACAAGAAATTTCCAAGCAACTAAGTTTCAAATAGCTCCTCAGTCACATGTTGATGGGATGGGATCCCAAACTATCATGCTGAAGAGTGAAGACAAAGAAAGATTAACCTACAACATTTTCATAATGCTCAAGGATTGATGGAGTGCATTGATAGAGCTTCAGCTTACGTTCTTTCTAATCTTGTAATTTAATGTGCTTTTCTCTATTTCCTTATTTTTTGGTGAACTAAGCTTTTTCTTCCAATTTTCAGGAGGATTTCTTATCTTTCTGCTGTCTCTTCCTAATCTTGCCTAAAGAAATTTCAATTATTATACAATATTTTCACATAAAATAAAGGTATCTCTAATAGTAATTTCATAGGAAAAAGGTAATATGGGGACAGCATATCAAAGTTGGGGGAACCAGTAGCTGTAATAACCGTGTTGACAATCAAGAAAACAAACTTTCCAGTTAAAAAATGAACAAGATGATCCAATAAACATTTAAAAGAGTAAACTGAACTCTTCAAGACACTACTTGTGGAGCACCATCTACCCATGCAACATAACTGTTTGACCCATCATACTTCTCACTGCACACTGTCAGTGCAGAGAAACCTGGCAGGATCATTGAATCTTACTATAGGAAGCAGTTGTATCCACAGGTGGCTCTGAATGCCAGAGTGGAAATAGAAGTGTAATCTTGTGCAAATTCAAAAACACAGCTTCCAGCATAATTTATTCATATCCGTTGTAAATAAAGCTCAAAGTTTTCCTAGAATCTTTTTATTATAAAAAAATTACAATTGATCTGAGGCTTTAGATCCCTTTGTCAGTACAGTCTACTAGGGGTTATAGTCTTCCATCTCCACCATCAGAATACGTCATCATTTAAGATTTTACATCCTCCAAATTGACGTATCATGTTGATAGCGACAATTAGAACTATCATGACAACCTTATGAACTGTTATAGTATTTGCATGGCTTACTGATCTTGCTAGAACCATCTAGTGTTACAAAAAGTTCCTATAATAGTTCACATCCTATTTCACAGCAAGTTTGTTGTGAAGGATGCGAACGATTATTAAAGGAACCTTGTAACACCATATGATTCTAGCAAGAATAATAAGTCATGCAAATACTATAACAGTTCAAAAGGTTGCCAGTATGTAAAATCTTAAATGACGACGTATTTTAATGGTGGAGATTGAAGACTATAACCCCTAGTAGACTGTATTGACAAAGGAGAGACATATGAGACTAAGAAATGGGAAACAGTCAAGATACACTCATACACTACCAAAGTTGATAAAAAAACAAAATGCAAATTTGAGGTACCGGAAAAGTTTTTTTCAATGACAATATTTGCACCTACATCAATCCAAAGTTACAATTACAAATCACTTGCAAAGACAGAACAATACCTGTGTCTATGACTATCACGTCTTTTGTCCCTGTCTCTTTCCCTAGTAGGGCTTCTCCCACGATATTGGTCCTGCAAATCATTCAAGAATAAACCAAAACATCACAACCACTTATATTTAATTTTAACAGTAAAAAAAATAAGGTAAAAGAAGAGATATCTCATAATTAGGAAAGAAAGAAGGGGAAGCACCTTCTCATAGGCCCTATCTTCAATCTCATCAACAGGCTGGTCATTATCCTCTTTCTCTTCTTCCTCCTCAAAATCTTCTTCAAGTGCACTTCTTCTAGGTTCTAATGAACCCAGAGATTCAAGAGTCCACCTATAGCAAAACGTAAGTAGAATCAAACATCTTCATACCACCACAAAATCACCCTCGTAAACTCTATTTTAAAGTATAATTTCACAGTCCTCAAAATTATAACTATAAATAAAGGGAAAATAGCTCAAATTCAAATAAAGAGTACAGACACAACAGGAAGAATCCTTAAAACTACACATTCCAATAAAGAGAGGAAAAAATGAAGAAAATATACCTCTTCTTAACGCGTGGCATAGCAATATCACAGGAATAATCCTTTGTGAGAAGTTCATCAATGACCTCATCCACGTGCGTCAATGCAAACTCTGCAAATCAAGAGCAACAAATTAGCTTAACAAGCGAGAGCTGAGTAATTGATAAAACCAACAAACAATGAATGAACGAAAATGGAAACCAACGTCCATCAGCGAGCTTTCGTCTGAGTTTGCGATAGTCATTGTATAAAGGTTCGAGGTAGCGATAGACGTCAATGTCAGATCCAGTGATACGCAAGTAAAAAGCACCGAGAATCCTAACGTACTTGTAATCCTCGTTCTTGATGAACTCGATGATGATTTCTTTCTCGGGCTGAATCTGGAGCATCTTCATGACGAGGCACATGAACGGCGTGGGTTTGCGGTTGCCGCCGTAGGTGCCGCCGAGGTGGTCGAGCTCCATGGCCTTGTCCACCAACGTCTCCGCCGTTAACCCGAAACATTGCTCCTTCCAGTACGTGTTCTGGTAGATCTTCGATCGGAGAATCTTCTCCACCAGGTTCTGAGGGTTCGTCCCTCTTATGCTCTTCGCTGCTGGATCCGTGCGATTCGCCATCGATTACGCACAAATGCACCGTCGCTGGAGTTCGATTGCATAAACCCTAACCCTATTTAGGATCAGGACCAGGAATGGTTGATGATGATGGCATGCATTTTTTTCTTTTTTTTCAAATATATATTTGTTTTTTTTTAAGATGGTGCATTTGGCTTTTACAATTCATAAAATTATAAAACCAAAGTAGGAAATTTTTTTAAGGTATAAGCATTTGGTCCAGTGGTATGATTCTGGTTTAAAGTAGCAGAGGTCCCGAGTTTAATTCTCGGAATGCCCATATTTCTAGTCTTATTTAAGGGGAAAAAAAAAACTGCACTATTGAGAACAAAAATATGTCCAAAATTTATTTGGCTGAAATAAGTTTTATATATTATATAATTTTCTTTGTAAAAAAGAATTATGCACTTTTTAATTTTATCACCGATAAAAAGTAACAAAACCTTAACAATACGTTTGCATAGAGAATTTTAATTGAGAAAAGTAATTTATCGGAGAATTTGAATTTCTGTAATTTAGAATTTATTGTTTGGATGTTTTTTATGAAGAATTTAAAATTTTGGAATTTTAAAATAAAATTTTAAACAACTAAAAATCTAGAATTTCAATTTCCTACTAAAAGGTGAGAAATTGAAATTCTCTTCTTACAGTCTTTTTCAAGAAACACCGTCTGAACTCCTAAAATATCGATCGGGTGTGAACATAGAGGAACATGTATAACTAGCACACCAATCATATTTTCTCTTTTTTTTCATTCATTTTTTTCATCCTCATAATTTTAATTTTTTTATCCAAACACAAAATTTTGAAAATAAAAGAATTTCAATTGAAGTATTTGAAATTCTTAGAATTTAAAATTTCTCAGAATTTTAAATTTCTCTATCCAAACACACTCTAAATCTAAATATCTAATCCATTTGTTTATTTTTATTTATAATATATATTATAAGTTAATTAGTTTTACTATATTTTATTTTGACTGATCTTGGAGAGTATTATCATCATATGATGTCCAAGTTTAATTAGTTTTGTTAAGCAATTAAAACGTTCGCTTTAATAATCACTATATTGGCGGATTATCTTTGTAATATTGTTTATCTATGAATTGAGTTTGAACAAGTCATTACTATGTTTGTTTGTTTTTAATATTATGTGTTGATATTTTTAATGTTATATTTTTTAAATTTAAGAATGGATTTTGAATTTTTAGTATTTGTTTTGATTTTTTTATTGATTTATTAACTTTATACATAGGTAAACTGTTGGTCACGGGTGTAAGTTGTCGTGTTTTTGAGTCACTATTTTTATATAACTTTTTTTAAAAACTTCTTAAATTATAAAAGGATAATCTAATCCAATAATACAAAAGATAATATTGATTTGTCATCATTAAAAGAAGAAAGATTGCTGGCAAAATTAAGTTGATTTTCTTAAGGCATTTAAGGTTTTTCATCCCTTCCGAAGAATATATTGTGCGGTGATCAAACTTAGATTCTTCTCCACAAACTCAGTATGTGTTACCAACTAAATTACACCCATAGAATATTATCAATTGTTTTCAAATTAAAATAATAATAATGACAAGCCTTTTTGAATGTAAGAACCTTTTTTTATATATAAAATATAAACTTTAATCAAGATAAAAAAATCTAAACTATAAACTTTTTTTATCATGTCAACAACCAAAAAATCCAATACATCAAAGTAATAATAAACAACTCTTGTGATATAAGTTTGATTTAATGATAAAAAGAAGAAAAGCGAAATCCCATGTTCAGATCTCCGGTTAACAAAAACTAACATTTATTGATAACAAAATAACAACTCTAATTTAATCTTAAGGCCCATAATAATAACAATAACTATTAAAGCACTGTTTGATTTAAAGTAGATGGGATAGATTTTGACGGAGGAGGGGAGGAGAAATAAACAAATTTATTTTTATATACTTAATTAAAATAAAATTATTAATTTAAGAATAGTTTAGTTAGTGTAACAATCCTCCCTCCCCCTTCCAAATTCTCCCAGTTTCGAAAGGGATCTAAAATTGAGTAAAGAGGAATTTTAATCCCCCTTAATCCAAAAGGGCTTAGTAAGAAAAGGATAGCTAGAAAACCTAGCAATTGGTACTTCCAATTATATTTTCCTTTTATGAAGTGCAAAAACAAAGTTTGCTGATACCGATAGCACTTTTTTTTAATGCAACAATTTTTTTGGCCTTTCGCGGAGTCAAGTCAGCAACTTCCAAAAATGTCTGCAAAGTTTAGAGGGCAAGGAAAACTGACAGATACACTTGTAAGCAAGAAACAATAACATTACAAACAATAAAATTGAGTTAACAAGAATAAAAGGTATACACGATTGTACGTCTAAGCATTTACCATTTTATGTCCAAGCTGACCTGATATTGATGAGACATATTGGTGAATCGAAATCTAAACATCTAAGCTGATACAATTACAGATGAAAAGAACTACACTAGTATAATACAATTTGTTGATCGTTTATCTTTGAGCCTGATCAGCAGTGTGGTTGCTTGTTGTAGATGATGATCCTGTTCTACCATTCAATATTCCATTGTCCGTTGGTGGGCAGGTTCCCCACTTACCCTCTGACTCGTTCGGTTCTATCACTTTGACAGATCCATCCGTCAACCCAACCGCAAACTGGTTGGGTTCTAGAGGATGAGCAGCAACCACAAGAGGATACACACCTTGACTTCTGCAATACACAAGGATAAGTATCAAGCTCTACCCTTAAGTTTTTGCAAGTGCAAATGAAAAATTGCCACGCAAGCTTGTTTGAGGAAAGATTTCTTTTTACCCCCACAAAAAAAAGACATGGTATTGATATCCATAAATTGAAACAGCAATAACTATGTAATAAATTACTAAGCAATTGCACCATTTTACAAAAGCTAGTAAGCAACCTTGAACAAAATTTTCAATTTTTAATACATGAGAAAGATTAGCAATATAGTAAAATGTTGCATGTGGGACTCGCTAAATAAACTGTGGAGCAGGTTATTTGGTGGAACAGACATTAAATCTACCCGATAATAGAGTGTGTTGAGAAAAGTCCATTGCTCTCTTTAATATAATAAATACTAAGTTGAGTCCAATTTACTGATCTGAAACTCACCCACTTAAAGCTGCCGGTGACAAGCATATTGATGGAGCAATACGACATCTGAGCCTCAAGCTATCAGCATCAAAAACACCAATGTTGGCATCACAAAATGTAGCATATATTAACTGACTGTTGCAGGAATAAGCTGCATATGATATGGGGGCAGACAGAACATCTTGGGGAACCCACTGCAGCAAAGGAATTTATTAGCACATTTCATTTTTAATTTTGTCAGCAACCAGCAGCTTTATCAATATTGGAAGAAATTTCATACCTGCCGAATGCGTTCCATCTTAGAGGCATCATATATTGCCAATTGAGTCTCATGAACTACCAATAAGCGAAGTTGATCGGAATGGAACTGTACGCGTGTATCACCAACAGGTGACTTTCCTGCGGGTAGTTGTATTGGAATTGCTTTTCTTTTCTCCCATGTATCTATACTCCACACACAAAGCTGTACAATAATAGAATTTATTAAAACCCAAAAAAATTTTGAGCATGGAAAAATGTAGTAGAAGAACAAATACGAGTAAAACACAGGTATTTCAACTCGAGCGCCCAAAAAAGGGAAGACCCCCCCCCCCCCCCCCCCCCCAGTTATTGAGTGCAGCAAGCCAGCAAAACTTGCACAAGAGTGCATCCACTTTGAAAATTGCATCAAAGGAGAACAGTTAAAAGACTTACATGAGCATCAGCACCAGATGAAACCAGTATGTTAAGATTGGTTGAAAAAGCTAAACCAGTAATACGCTTCTGGTGGCCTTTCAATTTTGATTTCACCTGGAACATACGCCCAAAAGGGGAAAAAATGGTGTGAGACATTAGAAATAATAGTAAAATATCAAAACGAAAAAACAAGTTAGAGATAGCAATCCACCTCATCCACTCTGACATTATAGATGTGAATGGTTGAATCGTCCATCCCAATGGCAATAATGTTGTTATCCTGGGGATGGAAAGCTAGGAAGGTAGAAGCAGGAGGCGGTGGCATGAATGTTGTCATTACCTATAAAAAAAGTAAAGTCATCAATAAACTTAACAAATGAATGGAATATCAGAGTTGTATATCCGGACACACACCTTGAATGTCATCATGTTAAATAGAGAAACCTTTCCACCACAGGCAGACATAACATAAGAGTCATTTTTTGAGAGTGCAATGCAAGGGACTGCTTCTTCAAGGTTGACACCCGAGATATCATTAGTCATAAGAAGACCGTTGTTGGGTTGCCAATGCAGTGGAACAACATTGGCAGTAGCCTGTAATCATAAAAACTTCAGAAATATGTTCTGTATTGAAAGGAACAAAAAAATGAAAAGCATAGAGAAAACAAAGAACGGAAGGGAGAAATATGTAAAGTAATTATTTGCTTAAGATTACCTTCCCAGTAGGATTCAGTTCACTACGAGCCCATTTCCAAAGCTTCTGGATACCATTTGAACCAAGGGCCAAAATACCAACAGCAGAGTTTGTATATAAAAGTCTAATAACCTATGCATGGATCGAAGTATTAAATCAGTGCACAGAACATAGCTTGCAATATAGAGTAAAATAGCAATCTCATATAATACGCAGTCAACATACCTTGCTGGAAGAATCTGTGCTCTCAGGCATGGTAACTGACCGACATTGGACAGGATCCAGAATTTCAGATAGTTGCCATGGTTTAGCTCTATCTGTTACATCTTCCACAGTTCTTGGTTTCTCTACACTTCGGCCCATGGGATCAACTCCATTCTTGATTGAAAAAGCCAAAACCAATGCATGTGCAAATAAATATTAAGATGCAGTAAATAATTCATAAGACATCCGTAACTTAAAAAAGTTATAAATAACAATTGGCCAAAGTTATTCCACAAAGGAATACAGACATCAAATTATGAAGTAAAACAGATTCATGCATGACTTTTGGATCTAAAAGTAGGCCCACAAAATTTAATAGGACATGTTCTCCAAAAAGTGGAGAGCAGAAGTTTATCCAAAAGGTGGTCCTCAATTGTTTACAAGGGTATTGTATTATTGAATTAAGCATACTATAAGAAAGAATAAAAGGATCAAAATATAGTCCACATGCCAGAGTGTATGTAGAGAAGGGAAACACCTATCAACGCCATCGTTCTAACATCATAATAATGAATTAATGATTATTCAATTCACAGGATCAGGTTCATACAAGAATTGGAGAAGGCCTGACAGGGGAACTTCTTTCCACTTTACAGTTGACCGGACTAACATTAACAGTAGAAGAGCCAGATACCTACATAACACAAACAAAGTACAGTAACACATACATATTTTGATCTAAGCATTGGGATACAAGCAAAATTTTAAACTGTATCACTACCTTAATTGGAGTAGATTCAATGGGTGACCTCAATGCTTCAAATGCCGGAGTTTCAATTGTTCTTAAAGATCTAAGACCAGAAGCATTGGCAAGTATCTTGAAACCATTGTCCATGGTAGTAACAGCAAGAATATTTCCTTCCTTGTTGAATCTCAAGCGTGGAAGGCTCTGAACAAATTCATACAAATATATACAGGATATTTTATGAAGTGTAGTTATATTCCACAAGACTTAAAATAGTTAACCATAAATACCAACCTGTAATCCTCCATCGGCCTCAGTGCTTATCAGAAGATTAATGTTGTCCATGTCCCAAAACTTAACTTGGCCATCTTCACCTGCAGCCAAAAAGCGATTTTGGGTTGTGTCAAACTGCACAACTCCAGTAGATTTTTTTCTGAATCCATTGTATGTTCTCTTAATGGCTCCTTCACTTTCATTCCATTCAACAAGAAAAGACTCTCCATCTTTACTTGTCCCACAAGAAAATAACCTGGAGAAAATATTTTGGAAAATGTCATAAGAAACTTTAATATAATACATCTTAAACGTCCACCAAGCACCAAGCATGATACTGTAAAGGAATAATTACCCTCATCCATATCCAACTTACCTAGTTCCATCAGCACTGTAAAGCATTGTAGTGCACCAGTGACCAGGGGCATCATAGTCAACCCTAGAACCCATGTTATCGTATAGCCATGCCTTTATTTTCCCATCAATGGCAGTTGAAAATATGAACTGCAAAGTTACATAAACAACCTTTAGAGCTCATGTGTGTACACATTGCGAGATGCTAAATCAATACATATTCTCATTTGAAATGGCCATTTACGTATGTAATGGGAGGGGGCTGTAATTTTACAAGACTACAATAAATGAAAGCCACATTTTATAAGTTTAAATTTTTAATGCAAAAATAACTACACATAAAATAAAACTTAATAAACTACGAATTTATTAAATAATAGCAAATGGAATATGGCAGAAAACCTTCCAAAGAATAAACATTGAAAATTATAGATGCCTCAATAATGATATCTACTTTGTACCTGAATGTTCTCTTTGTGATGGGGACAAATGGAATACACAGGTGCTTCGTGCCCCTCAAAGGAGAATAGTTTTCGTCCATTTAAATCCCATACCTATCAAGAGTTTCTTCAGAAAAAATGATAATTTTTGCATAATTCAAAAATTGCAGAGTAGATTTTTCTGAACCTTTATCAACTTATCATCTCCACAAGTCACAATACACAGCTGTTTATTTGGATGAGCAAATGCCAAGTCATTCACACCCCCAACATGAGCATCAACCTGCTTAAACAAGGAGATGTAAACCAAACTGCAATCAAAACTTCAGCTATTTTTTATGAAAAGAATGTCACCTCTATACGCTGGGTTAGCTCATTTGATCCAGTGCAAGCATACAAGTGAATCAAATGTTTAGTAAAAGCAATACCTACAGCAAAGCAACCAGTTAGACATTCACCTGACAGCTTCAAAATGTGTTCAGAAACATGAAGTAACATACCCACAAAACTTCCATCAGGGCTCCATGTGACCCGACTGACCGAAATAGGTGCATCCTTGACTGCAGCAGCCTGAAAAATCCTCAACTTTAATTACAATGGTTCTGAATTCTCAAGCAGCAAGACTAATGGCCAAGCATAATAATATACTGGACATGATAGCTTAAGCTGCACTATTTTTCTTGGATCAGACTATATATAGAACAAGAAATATTGCACTGTATGAAACCTGAAATGGTAATGAGCATGCAGACACATCCCATATCTTGAATGGCTTTGAGACCAACTTTTCTCGTAAACTGAGTTCCCAGAGGGTAATTTCACCATTATTAGAACCAACTGCTCATTTGAAATATATATCATTAGAAGAAAAAAATTCAAGTTATGCTTTGTCGGTATTTTGGCAACCAAGATATTAGACATGAAAAAATCATGATAAACAATACCAAGAAGTAAGGTATGATGAGAAGGATGAAAATCCATGCTCGTCACAGAGGATCCTTGATGCAATGTCATAGTCACAGTTCTTGGTAGATCATCAAGAGACCAAGAGGCTTGTCGAGCCAAGGGATAAGAAACCTTAAATTATACAAATAAATAACACTGACATGAGTCACAAGCCATTACAAAGTCAAACAAGAGAAAAAGATTTGGCATCATAAAATATGTGAGACAGCTGAATTGAACAGAAATTCATCAAAGTTACCTCCTCTACAGAATGACCAGGACGAAGCCTTTTCATTAGCTGGTCATGATCAGCATTCTGATAATCAACCATGCCAGGATTTGCAGGAGGTGTTCTAGGACGTTTCAAGATAGGCACTGTTTAAAAAAAATGTAGGTTTTAAGGCAGGACATCCTCTTGTGAAACTATTGATCAAGTAATATTTTATTTAATATCAAGATATTTTCCTGTTCACTTAGGCTAGTAAACACAATTGCAACTGTCAAGACACTAATGACAATAAGCCTTTTTAAAAGAGTGTAAAAATCTAGAGTGCGCCAGGCATGTAAATTTCATTGAAAAAATAGGCAGCTATGTTTATTAAAAATAATAGGGTAACTACAATTTTAACCTTGATTCTGTGGGACAGGTATAGTTGATGCTGTGACTACAGCTGCTTGGACAGATGATGAAGCTGAGGCATTGGCCATCCAACCAGCCAAAGCATTAGCATTGGCAGTTGCAGCAGCAGGTGGGAAGGGCTATACAAAACAAAAAATCAAATTATTAACTAATCAACATAGTTACAATTTATATTATCAATCAATTAAAAATCAAGGTAACCAGTTGTTCGAAATGCAAGGTATCATACACCATGAGCTCCAAGTGGAGTATAAGTAGCAGGCTTTGCAACTGCAGCAATTGGAAGATTGATGGGTGTGGGCGCCAGAGGACCATTAGGAGGTGCACATGTGTGATCTGTGAATAAAGTCTTAATATCTGGATTTGGCCTTGGGTTTTTGCAGAGCTGATGCTGCCAGTTTAGACTGCATTGATAATGGGCATAGATAAATTCACTGATTAAAAAATAGGCAAGGCATAGCAAGCTAAAAATTCGAATTTACAAGAATCATTTAAAAAAGGAATAGAAAACCTTCCAAATTCTTATCATTTATCACTGACAAAATATGGAATATACTACATGTCCAGAAATCAACAGCCACATGATTTACTTTTCATTTGTCCCATAGCGGCATATGGGTCAAAAAGCAGAGCTCAGCCATGTGAATGAAAGAGCATAGCAAAATAGATAGATGGAGTCAGTTGAAATTAATCATGCATACCTTTGATTGATCAAAGTTCGCAGTCTTGATGACTTAAGGGTAGGGAAGATAAGCTTATCACGGAAAAGAGGATTTGCCTCTATGAGTTTTTTCAGTTCTATCAGCATAATGCTTCGAGCAGTTTTGGTGTCACCATACTTGGACAGCTGCTCATTCTCCCTGTTATGTGAAACAAAATAACACTCAATTGTCAAGTTACCACTTTAATTAATCTGAGTAGTGAATCAAAATTCATGAAGAATTGAGATATGAATTAGACATACAATCTCATCCACCTAACAGTCAAGAGAAGACACTGAAAAGCAATGCATTCCGTTAAATTACATATTCAAGATATTACCTGAAATTAGTAAGAGTTAATAACTGGGTTATTTCTTTGTACAGCTCCTCATTGAAGGTGGAAAACATCTTTAAATCACCCACTAATATCTCCACAGCCTTTGCCTTGTCTTGCCTTAAATTTTGAAAAACACCAGAGACAAAACAATGTGAAATTTCATACAAGTGCAAACATGTTTCGAAAAAAAATTAAAAAAGATACAAAGTTCCGCATACTGATCAAGTGCTTCCAGATATTTCTGTTTCCTGATTTCAAAAAATATTTTCATTGAGTATCTATTATCATCAACTTTGGTAAATCCTGATAAGTACTTCTCAACCTCTTCCCACTCGCCAGCCTGCACTTTTTCCTCAAAGTACTTCATGTTGAAAAAGAACCCAGATTCTTTCTCAAGCCTGCACACATTAAGAAGCATTTAAAAGAGTGACATGAACAGTCGAGTGGATGCCATATAATAATGAAAATTCTTTATAAAAAAAACCCTAAATAACCAGAACCTTAACCATAGGGAGAGAAAGAGTCTTAAATTTAATCTTTATCATCTCAATCCCACTCTCCAAGTAAGAGCATTATATAACTAACCCCCTTTGGATGAAAATAACAGGCTTATTACCGTTACAAGGTTTACAAGTTCAGCTTTTGTATATATAAGTAGTTAATTGCTTTCCCCAATTCATAAAGCCAAGTGGAGTAACAACAACAAAAGAAAGTGCGGAATGTAATATTACACTTGCCTAGGAGAAACTATTACATGGTCTAGACCAATCACCGTGTGACACGTACCTTTTAGTTTATGAAAAACAAAAAGTTAATAAATCTCCTTATCACGTGGAGATTTGTTGAGACCATGGACATATAGTGGCCTCAAACCATACAATAATTTCTCCATGCAAATCTTTTCAAAATTTTAAGAATTTAAAATAATAATAATAATCTTTTAAATTTCTTATTCAAAACATCAAAGTTGTTACTCTGGCTCTGGTACTGCCCTTGCCCAATTGACAGAGTAATTGAACCCTGATGCAGACCTCAACAGTCAATTAGATAACATAATACACCGCGAAGCAACACGGCAATTTCGCTACTCACATTCAAATTGTAAATTACAAGAAAAACAACATGGTTAAGACATGAAATTGAAACATTCCTTCCTCCCCTTATTACTCTTTTTTCCACCTCATTTCCATACATTTTTTGAATAATCAGAACACAGTAAAAACAAAAAACGTTACAACGCATGATTACCTCATTTCAAATTCATCCCAAGTCCCAACCACACCAGAATCAGATACATCTACAACTTGCAGAGAAAAGGGGAAAAACTAAAACAAACAAAAAAGAGAGAAAAAAGGGAGAAAGAGCCCTCACTTGTGTACAGATTCTTTGAATTTCTCTTCCTCCAGAAACTGGAGTATGAGAAACACCAATTCTCTGCTCAGAGAAGTCATATCGGACACTCAAATCCAAAACCGCACCGTTAATTTCGATCTCCGAACCCTGATCTTCGAACACAACCAATTACAACCTTAAAAGAAAACAAAAACACTACGGAACTCGAATTCCACCGACCACGGACAAACCCTCCCTCTTCAACCCCACCAACTCCAAATCCGAACTCACGCAACCTCAAAATCCTCAAAAAATTTAGAACCTCATGGGATTGTTAATAAAAGGCTCGGAGTTCGAGGAATTCTAGGGTTTGAAAGGCTGCGGATAAGAGGAGAAGAAGAGAGAGAAGAGGAACTCGGTCTCGCTATCTTCGATGCGCTGTACAAGGTGGCTCTTTTTCTACTGACCCATCAGACATAAGTACACACACTTATTCAATAAGCAAACTCGCTTATCACTTGAACTTATCATTTCGTGCCAATAAGAGCACTGAAAGGAGTGTTGCGGAATCGAAACAAGTAATTCAAATCTAGTGAATATTCGCGACACACGTCCAGTCGACCCCATTTTTTTGTGCTGTCCCTTTCACATTGTAACGATAATTTAGTTTCTTTTCTTTCATTTTCTCGCGGTATGATTCGCGGTTTGGTTTTCCGGGAATGCAAATACACGCGCGGGCAGAATTTAATTCCCGGCCCCACGTTTCACTGTCGGGTTTTTACTTCCATTTTTTTTTGGCGTGACGGTGAGGGTTTAGAGAAAAAAAATTATATTTTATTTTAATTTAAAATTTTCTGTTTTATTTTTTTTTCTTCTCTGAATCAAACATATCCTTCAATAATCTTAACCAATTATAACTAACATTCTATGTATTAAATACAATAAAATTTCATCTACTTTCACCTTATTATTATCTCTAAAATATTGTTTATTTAATTGAGATATTAATTTTAATAATTTTTTTATTTCTTATAATAAGTTTTAATAAAAGATAAGTTAAAAAAATAATTGAAATTAATTCATAATCTTTTTTTTCTTATATTTGAGATGGGAAGAAGAATAATTATAATAAAATAAATATTAATTCATATTCTACGGTCTATTAATTCATATTCTTTTTTTTTCTTAGTTAAGAAAGGATATTAATTAAAAAAATTAAAAGAATAATTTTTTTTGAAATTCACAAAATTGAGATACTCATGATTTTTTCTACGGTCTATTATGAGCTCTATTATGATTTATGTAGTAATTCCATAATAGAAAATGAGATAACCTACCTTGGTTGAAACTCAAAAACAACTTTCGTAGTACCAATATTAATGAGACGGTGATTTTCACATCAATCGCATTAGACATTTCTGGTTGTTTGCAAAATTCATTAACAACGAATGGCTTAATAAATAAAATTAAACATGGGAGATAAAATTCCTTAAGGTTAATAGTTATACTTACTACTTAAAACCTAATAAAAAAAAGTACTTACTACTTAAAATAATTAAACATGAAGGATAAAATATCATTGTAGTATGTTATTATTATTTTTATAAAATATTATTGATATAGTTTAAAGTTATTTGAAGGCATCACTGTAATGATTTTATTATCATTTAATGTTTTAAATTAAAGTAACACACTAAAATAAAAAAAAATTAATATAGTTTTTAGATTTTTTAAAATTCTTAAAACAAGTAACTGAATTAGATTGTTAACATTAATATTTTAAATTTTTACTAATTATTTTTTAAAATTTAATATTACTCAAATCTAAAATACTGTATAAACACTAAAACCTTTATTTTTTACAAACCATCAAGTTCAGAAACATTAAATACATGTCACAACCATCATTTAAATTTTAGTTTCTTAACTCTTGGACGCTGAAAGTATTACCATGGTAATAAAGTTGGAATAAAAATTTCAGTAAACCTGGAATAATTGGGAGAAATGTTAGTACCTAATAAATAATGTGATAATATCTAATTATGTAAAGGTGAAAAAAAATCACATAACTGCATAATATGATAAAATACACTGTAACTAACAACTATTGGCGTGTTATTATATATATAATATTAACTATTGGCATGTCATGTAATATTTCTTTTTCTCTTTTTAATTAAAATAATATTAAAATTAAAAGATTCACTATATAAACCTATCATAAATTTTTAAAATAATAAATATTCAGTGTGATGAAAATCATTTGATATTTAATTTAATATATTGTTTATTTAGGAATTAATTTAATATATTGCTGATAGTAGTAATTTGATATAATTTCAATATTTTGTGGACTTAAAATAAAATTGTATATACAATAAGAATATTATCTTTTTCTATGATTCAGAAAAATATGAATATTATATATTTCTCTCCATGACATAAAAGACCACTTATTAGATACAATTATTTATATTCCTTATTATTTCACAATTACTACGTAAAAAAAAAATTGTGTTTTTTTTTCACACCACACTGCATTTCCAATTTCAAGCTACATTCATCACTCATTCCATTTATTATACATGTTAACTGCAAAGTAAAGTTTTTGACAATAGCTTGTTATTATTTAAGCGGGTTAAAATAAGTGTTTATTTTCTAATCTAGATGTACAATGTTATCTGTTGTCGGTGCAATAACTTTTAAATTAGTTAAGGTATGTTTTATTATTGTCGGATATGCATTTCTATATTATTATATTATAATAGGTATATATTATTTTGGAAAGAAAATTTTGAGAGAGAAAAGGAGTTCTAAGGGATGTGACCCTTTAAAGAAAAAAATTTATAATGGGTAATTAAAACATAAGAAGAGGGATAGGAGTATACTCCCTTTAGTCTTGATTATAAGAAGAAAAAAAAATACATATTTCGTATTTACTAAGAAAATTAATTAATTTCATTAAATTGTGTCATTTTTAATTAAAAAATAAATATTTTTCTAAAATATCCTTAGAACTTAATATTAAGTACAAAATTTTTTTTGGACCTTATTAAATAAAAGGTATTTTAGAGATAGTCTCATTAAATAAGACAAATAATTGAGATTTATTTATATTTAAGATCAACAAAAATATACTTTTTTTTGCTTATGGTTTTCAATTAGCTTCTAGTTTTTTTATTAATTGAAAAACTTATTTGACTCTTCGACAAATAATATTTTTTTTGTAATTTCTAACGTTTTTTGAAATATTACTCGAACTAACATTTTTTAAAATGATATCTTCTAAATTCTAGTTTTTTATATTTTTTTTCTTTTTTATTCTTAATATATTTATCATATTTTTTGAAATATTACTCGAATTAACATTCTTTGAAATATTTTCTTTCTTTTTTCAATTATTTTATACTTTTCAGTTACTTTAAAGACTAATTTTATTGAACACTTATAGTTTAATAAGTTTTTTAGTTAATTTTACTGAAAATAACCTATATTCAAGACCAAAGAGTACTTAAGAAAAATGGAGGTGTAAATAGCAAATGTCGAGGGCTAGCTCATTTTAGTTTGTATACCAAATGGGCTTACATCTTTCAGACCCGTTTGTGGGTCATCCCTCATTGAGTTCCCCTTTGCACTTTGCAAATTTTGAGGCTCTTGCATAAATGGACAAAAAATATAGTAAAAAAACATGTATATCAAATTTAAATGAAAACATGCTGATGATTAAACCAATTTTAAACTAAACAACCAACAAGACAAGTTTAAAGCAAATAACTAATAACAATTACACACTCTGCTGGACTAAAGACGCAACTCAATCCTGTGGCTAGCTGAAGAGAAATGCTGGTGATACGAATGCAAGTGTGGATTAGAGGCCTGCAAGAGTATTGTATTGGCTATGTACTCAACATTTGAATAGGAAGAAAAAGACATACGTTTTTGTACCCAAACCAATGACAACCTATCCTTCAACCAGTGTTGCCAAACTTTTGTAATTGCCAAACATATATTGTAGTGTCTGACTTATTGTAATTTAGGAAAAAGAAAGAAGCAATCTTGCGCATTTAAAACATTAACGGAGGAATTGGTCAAATTTAGGTGCCAACCCCTATGTCCATGTATTGTGGCGGTCTTAAATATAATTTGAAATTGAAAGTTACGCCGCATGTTTTTATTTCACATGCTTAAATTTGTCTGATTACCGAAAAAAAATGACTAA
Organism: Glycine max; assembly: GCF_000004515.6. Classification (NCBI taxonomy): domain Eukaryota; kingdom Viridiplantae; phylum Streptophyta; class Magnoliopsida; order Fabales; family Fabaceae; genus Glycine; species Glycine max. The sequence goes on from NC_038246.2 coordinate 38,698,226, forward strand.
TGCCATCATAAACTGGCTGGAGATGTATAAAAAACTGGCTGGAGTCTTGACTCTAACTTTACCCAAATTTGGGCAGGAAAATTTACTTAGTTTACATTTTGATTTATCTGGAAACAAAATTGGGTTTAATCATACAATTTGACTTTGTATTTTTCTGTCTGTCGAATAGTCCCAAAAGAAATATCAGAGAACTGCTATATAGTACAAATAATTTTGTATGAAAAATAAAATGAAAGAATAGATAACAATCAGAGTTTCATACATTAGTGATTTGGCAGAAAACATAAATGAATTAAAAAAAAAGCAAGTTTATATTGCCAAAAAAAATTGTAAAAACTAGCACTCGTGTAAAAAATAAAAATTCTGACAAATATCTTCACAAGTAGATATTACGTACACGAGAGGCCGGATGTGGAAAACCACATTTAGTGGGCAATAATTTTCTAACCATATAATAACTTCATATTTTTTTTATTGATGTAATTTTTTTTTGGATACTACATATTTTATTTAGTTCTCATTTTTATTGGAGATCTCAAATCGATTGGTGGTAAAGTTGTATCAAAATTTTAAGACGATATCAAAATTTTATCTAATGAGATTTGTTGAATTTATTGAATCACTCGCTACTTATCAAATCACTCACAAATATTCAATCTTACAAACTACATGCTCAAAATCTCCAATCCTACACATGTAATGAGATGTCTTGACATCAACTAATGAATGAACCAAAATAATATATCCAGTGAGGATAACCTTTATCTTCGTTTTGTATAGTTGAATTAAATTCAAAGTCATGTTATAAGACATTTAGTGATATATAATTCCATACTTCTGTGCTTGACTTTTAGTTTTACTACTTTCCCTTGTTGACCATCATTTTGTTGATTTCAACGTGGGAATCATCAAAATAGTGGAATTACGCACCTCACGTTAGGATATGGGTGGTAGCAAGTTGCAACTAAAAAAACAAAAAATGAGTAAGGCATCATTGATTAGGTTAACAAATTAAAAAGGAGACTGAGACATGACACCTTCTAATGAATCAACCTTAATATATAGGACCATGTTTACATGGATTGAGCAGCAAGTTGCACTTGACTCGGCAATTTTACATGATAAATGTTTCTATTCTTCTAGGGTGGCAACTTGGTCAAGTGAAGGTGAAGAGTGAAAGAAGAGACAAATAGCTGAAATATCATCCATTGCAATGCCCCTCCTCTTGCGTTTCCATGCACGCATTGCACACTCCACCAAACGTTTGGACGAGTCGGTTCTGTCTGGTGTTGAAGATACAATATCCACCGCTTCTTGATTGGAGATTACATCCCACACCTATAATAATATAATAGCATTAACACATGCAAAAACCATATCAAATAGCTTTAGCTAACTTAACATTCAGCAATAGAATATTAATTTGTCTGATATTGATAATTATTTCAAGACTAAAATATGTTTTAGGTTCCTGAAAAATGATCGATTTTTGTTTTAGGTGTTCCGAAAATTTTTTGGTTGCATTGAATTATGATACATCAAAACTTTTGTTTCAAGTGATGATGTGACACCCTATGAACATATTTTTTAAGGATAAAAGAGTGTTTACTATACCCCATCAGTGGCAAGCACAACAAACTGGTCTTTGCTGGTTATGTTCCTTTGTGTTACCTCAGGCACTGAAATAAGACCATACTTTTTGACGCAGTAGTCACCAAAAGCCCTTGACATGGCAAGTCCTGGAAACTCCTCATCCGGCAACCACACCCTGTGCACCCCGGGCTCGTCGTCTAAGCAGAAAACTCGTCCATTGGACTCAAGTATTCTCTCTGCTTCCTCTGCAAACCATATGTAACCACATTTTTTAATTTACGAAAAAACTGTTAATATCGTGACACATGAAGACTAGTCAGGAATAGTGTACTACATGGTCCTGAACCATGTAATAGTTTCTCCTTAAACTGACAGAATGATACACGTAAACACTTACGAGGTAAATTGGGCTTGAAATCTACTGTCAGCTGAACTGGTACCAAACTTCCATCATCTGATGTTGTAGCTAACACAGCACGAGAGTCACCAACGTTTGCAATGATAATGAGTTCACCCTGCCCATTACAGAATCAAGATAAGGTTTGGTAACCACCAGATTCATTTTGCAAATTAGGTTACTAGGCTATTTTCTGATGACACATCTTTTTAAAGTACTTTTGGTCCTTTTCTTTTATCCAAATTGGAGTTTCGTTTCAATAATTTCTACAATAAATATTTGCACTAAAGGTCAGAGAAGAGAATGACACCAAAAACACTTAAAATTTTACATTTAAGTTTCTATCATTTTGGCAAGCCTTTTCTTTTTACCTGTCTAACAATTGACAAGGCAGTTGTTCCACTGTAAAATGAATCTATCTTGCGATTCTGCTCTAGTTCGCGATCAATGGCAGCACAAGTCTTCAAGTATGAATGCTTCCACATGTTAAACCGGTGTTGTTTTTTCTCTGTCTCTACATCAAAATCAACATCTGAATCAAGTGGAGATTGGGAAAGTGTCTCCTGCCAGTTGCATAGCAAAGATGTTGGCATTGATTTTCGTACTCTTTTGGCCACAAAGTGACCCCATGGCCCATGCCCATCAAAAATCCCGCAGAAGATCATGTCCTCTTGGCATCCAAATTCCTATAACAAACATCAACACACACAAACGTTGGTCTAAGAAACATCAATGGTTATTGAAGCAATTAGTTAACAACAAAAATCTTGTCTAGTAAATCCACTCATTAACACACACAAATGTTGGTCTAAGTAACATCAATGATTATCGAAGCAATTAATTAACAACAGGAAATAAATATTGGTACATACTTCCCACACTATGCAGCAATCCTGATTGACTCCTTTCTGGCCTTTTTTGGAGAAAACTGAGGCAAAGTTGTTAGAACCATCAACATTAACTGTGCCGGAGCTATGCAACATGAAGTGATTTCTTTTGGCTTCCTTTGCCATTGCTACCGCCGCTTCTCTTCCATTACATTCATCAGAACTCCTCCCTTTCTTCGTTGCAAAAGACTTTGCCAACCTATTGAACGCAGATGAAAAATGCCCCATCAACGCTGCAATATGATGATTCCACAACTGAAAGCTACTTAATTAGGCCTCTTTTCTTCCTTTGATTTTATATAGTACAGAATCTGGACAGTGAAAATTCATAACAGTTAAACGTTAGTCATAGGAAGAACAATTTCATTTTCTTTTTTTATTTGTGTTTTAGTCTTTTCTTAGTGATAAAAACAAGAGGGAAACAATTGAATGTACTGTGTGTGGTGAGGAATCCTGGGAGATAATGTGATGGAACAAAAGACACTTTCTGACTCAGAAGGAAAAGGATTCAGGATTCATTCAGAAAAAAGGCTAAATCCTGAAAGAGCTTAATGACAAAAAATAGTTTCCTATTCTGAATTCTGAAATCCAACATTGCTTCTGGAATTCTCTATGAAGAGGATATGTGGAGAAAGCAAGGACAATGAAAACTTATTGAAGCTAAAAGAAACGAAATTAGATACGCCTTTGTTACTATCCTGTCATTTTCCTCCCTTGGCTCAGAAAATCAAAAGGGTGGGCCATAGTTTCTTCTTCCAGTAAGCATACCAAAAGTAGGAGAAAAAATTTGAGCATAGAAAAGTCTGGATAAAAGGATTCAGCAACTCAAGGTCATTTTCTTATTGCTAACTGAATTGGGACCCAAAAAAAATCATTTTTTTACCTTGCTTTTTCCTCAGATTGGATTGGATGTTTCATCTCATGTAAAAGAAACCTATTTTATTGGTATTTGCAGAATAAATTACGAGATTGTGCATATAGGACCTGAGGAAAACTAAAACTTTTCAAGAGGAATATATCTAAACAAAGCCTATAGGCTATAGTAGTAGCAACTATTTTAACTACCATCTTAGTCCCTTTTCAAAATTTTATAGAATTGGATGAAAACAAAAGGGAAGAAAGAAAAAGTTCAGGACCTTGTGACCCCCCATTCCACCCCAATCTTCAAAGCCAGAACAGAAACATCAAAGAAAATAAAAGGAAAAAACAGTTGGTTAAGTTCCTGATCCAATTATGAAGCCCCATTTTCTTATATGGGATCTGAAATGGTGTTAAGATAACATAAGATAACAAAAGCCTTTGAAGAAGAATTAAAACAAAACAGAGAAATGGAGTGGATGGATGCAAGACCTTTGAAGAAGAAGAAGGAACTAGCTAGAGAGAGGCAGTAGAAGGAGTTGTTGTGGCCTGAAGAAAAGGATGCAATTGGGACAAGACCAGCTGAGACTTCGAGAAAGCAAAGGTGTGGAGGGCTTTGTGTCCATCTTTGAGTGACTTTGTTTGTTTGGTTGTGGTTTCTTCTTCAGTTCCTTTTTATCTACGGAGACCAAAACAAAGATAGTTTTTCTATGCACTCAGTGCATGAAAATTTTGTATTTGGACAGGTGTCACTTTGTGTGACTAATAAAAACTAATTAAATGCTATAATGAAAAAACGATCTCTACTCTGATTTTCTGTTTACTACTTGCTTGGTTCCTTTCAAATTAAGAGTTGTGTGGCCTTTGTTTTACCAAAATTGGAGCTCTATTAAGTCAAGTTATTAAGGGAGAAAAAAAAAAGCATTACCAATTTTGGCCAGAACTTGCACATGGCGAATTGAATTACTATATCTTATTTAGGTTTCATGAGTTTATTTAGCAAATATTTCTTGCTTCATGTGTTTCAGGAGCATATCTAGAAATTATTAAGAGGCTTATTATTTTATCAGAAAAGAAAAATCTCAAGACCTCATATTATTGCTTTATAGTTTATACATGAATATGGAAACGAGGAGGATATAGTGTAGAAAAAAAAGTCTTCATGCGAATGAAATTAATTATCTGTTATTTTATGAGTATAGATGAAATAATGTATTTCGGTTTTTATTGAATAGGCATGTGCTTTTCCCCACATATAGGAACTCAGGAAGTTATAATTTATTCTTAAAAAAAGGTATAAATTATATAATTAATCGGAAGATTCCTACTGTTTGGCTATATATGTGTATTATATATATATTATATTCTGGTGTTATTGTATCCGAAAGCATGGGATAATAATTAAGTAGATACTAGATAAGATCGAGCCGTTGTCAGAAGGTATTTGTGAGAATATGGACCTTAATTAATATCTTTAATGTTTCATATTTAAAGCATGTAGGAGAAGGGAGTGGAGAACTTCACCAAGAAAAAAAAAAGGTATTCGAGTATAATGATATGATAACTTGAAAATTTTCAATAGGAAAATAAAGGGTGAATTTCTTGCCATTAAATAAATACTACAATAGTAGCCGATGGCATATTTATATTTGAAGATAACATTATACTAATATAGAGTAAAAATTCAATGCTAACAATATATACAATTTCAAACTATCATTTATCACAAATTATCATCTATAATAAATTTATTAGTTTTTAAAATAATAATCTTAAAAATTATATCAATAATAACTTTTAATTGATCGATGCTATAAAACTCCTTATGTTAAAGATACATAGTCATTAAACTTTATAATATATATTACTTTTTATAATAAAAAATGCTAGTTTGTTATGGTTGGTACTTAGTAATGCCAAAATGATGCAGTAAAAAAAGTAATGCAAAAAAGATTATATAAAGAAAAAATGTTACCACAAAACTTTTTGTTAATACACTCTTTATTATTTAAAATTTATTGAAAATTATAATAACCAATGATTCAATAAGTTTCACTTATAATTTTATATTTTTTAATAAATTTTATTTAATAATAAATAATACATTAGAAAAAATAAGATAAAAATTATTATTAAAACTTCTCTTGTATAAATTTTAAAATGCTAGTAGCATCACATTTAGTAACATGCTCTCTTCTCTTAATAAAAAAATATTACATATCATAAATTTTTATGGATCCTTCAGATCTTTCTTTAATATTTTTTTTTATAATTTATAACTTTTAATTAATAATAAGAACATATTACAATAGGTCTGCTGTCATCACTCGTCCAAATTATTTAGACTATAGTACTATGCAGGGCACCCACAGCTAGTAGCGCTGCTAAAAATTAAATATAAAACAATTATTTTGGACCAGTTTCTTAATTAATGAATATTTATGACAGAAGAAAAACAAAACGAATCATTTTTTTAATTCTAAATTAAAATCTGCTTACAATTTTTTTTACAATTATCTCTTTTAACTTTTTCATGAGTAGTTATAAATAAAAAATGATATTTACATTTAAAAGGCTCCCCTGAATTATAAACTCTTCATACTAGGTCAAAAAATGTATTAATAACAGTATTATATCCACGATAACTTAATATATCACTGATTAATAATTATTTCCATGCTCTGATTAATAATATGCCTAAATTCAACATATAACTATGCAAAGCAATCGGTGATCGAAATTAGATAAAAATTATTTAGTGATGCATTCACGCTATGGCGTATGGTATGACAACAAAGAATTTCAACAAGAGATACTTGCACAGTTTATGACGTATACGCATACTTTTTTCTTTTACAAATTTTATTATATATACTTACTGCATAGTACAAAACATTTATTAATAGAGATTTTTTGTTAACTGAAAAAATATTGAAACTGATAAGAAAGAGACTTTTTGTTAAGAAGAATATTTCATATATTGCCTTAATAACAGAAAATTCATTTATTACGTCGAAAGCTTCTTTTTTTTTTTTATCTCATTAACCAACGCACCTCATGTACAGAAGAAGAAAAATCGAATTACAAAAAGTTATAATTCTTTTATTAATGTATTTTATTCATATTTTATTAAAATTGAGATGATCAAACATTATGTTATAATTCTTTTGGACTTCTTTTTTGGTGAATAATTCTTTTGAACTCATTGAGTAAAAAAAAAATCTTTTGAACTCATAACTATAACTATCATAATAATGCCATTCACATGCATATCGTTATTTTGACTTTATTTGATTGACAATTTTATTATAGTTCTTTTTTGAACTCAATTAATGTTCTTTAATTTATACAAATGATTTTTTTTGAACTCATAGATAACAGTCTTTTATATTTAAAGTACTTATCTGACTTTATATATATATATATATATATATATATATATATATATATATATATATATATATATATATGAGCGAAGTAAGAAAATTATTATCCAGATAAGTAATGGTAAGTTTTGTCTATAATTGATGTGTTGAACAGAGATGAAAGAAATATGATTGATAAAAAAAAGAAGAAGTAAGAAATAAAATAAAAATGAAGGTGCTTTTGTTTAATGGAAGAAAAATAAAAAATCAGTTAAAGAGAGATAAAAAAACATAATTGAAAAATAGAATAAAAATATACATAGATAAAATCCTATTAATTTTTTAATTCTTTTTTTTTTAATTTCTATGATACTAAACATATTTAATTATTTTCATATCTTTTTTTCTCCTCCCTCCCCTTCCACCAAACAAGCCGAAAGTGATCAATGGCTGAGTTTTTAAAACCACTAGCCAGAGTAAGACATGAAAAGCTTACATCTTTTTTCCTAAAAGATATTGAAGCTACACTTTATGGCGTACCAAATCCAATTCCAAGAAAATCAGGCAGGAAAGCCGCACCTAAAATAAGTTTGTCTTTTATCAAAGAATTAGGTAGTATTATTACATTAATTTTGTTTATGAGTACATTATTTTCTTATTAGTATTTTAGTTTAAGTAATGTACAAAATACATATTTATTTTTATGAACCATAATTTTTTTATAGGAAAATTAAAGACTAAATTAAAATTTAATAATTTTTCAATAGAATTGATTGCTGTATTTCATAAACCTCGTAGCTTTCTGTCACCCTCTTCACTTTTCATTGGAGTAGTGGTGTTTTTAGGTGAAGAAAAAACAAATCAGAAGTTCCTCACAAAATCTGAATAAATTAAAATTATAACAAAAAGAATGCGTAAGTGCAGGGCTGGGAATGAAACCTTAATCTAAGGTCTATGAAATAGTTTTGCCGCAGGACATGTTGGGGAATATATTATGTATGAGACATAATTATTTTTTATTTATAAAATTTATAACTCACACACCCAGCTATACAAAAAGATATGCATATTGAATATATCAATAAATAAATAAAAAACAACCATGAATCAAAACAAGATCTAGCGTGTCATGTCACTAGCTAGTTGTAATTTTGATATTACCCGTCGAAAAGGGTAATTAGATTGGGACCCAATAATGTGAAAGGTGAGTGAGTGGTCAAGATTGAAAGGCCCACGCTTACGTACATTGTAATGTCCATTTCAACAAAAACTTGGTCGATCCACTGAATGTTGTTCTTGTTCCCTTGCTTGTGTATTATGTCAGTAACTATGATCACTGCATCAAATAGAAAGCCAAGCCTCTTGACCCATATTTTAGTGGACCCCACTCTCTAGGTATGGTCATATGGTTCATGGCCTCCCTGTCGGTAGCATGCATTTATCATTCAACTCCCTTCGCACGTTATGGCTATGTGTCGAATATTGGCATATCAATTTTGGTGCGAGATGAGAGGGGTCACCACTTGTGATGACTTTATTTATTGTTTAGGATGATAGTAATAAAATCTCACATTATCTAGCAATTGACATCATAGAACAATGATTGTTTTATAAACATCCTTTATCTCAACCTCTCAATTTACATATACGTCTTTTATTATAAATAAAACTATGGTTCACCGAACACTTAAATTGATAATATCTCAAATACAAATTGAGAACCCTAGTCTGAATTGTAACTCGTGGGATGAACAACCCAGTTCCATTTCGGTGTGAGCTAGAACCATGTAAGAGTTTTTCTTTTTCTTTATCAATCATGTTAGGTCGTGCAATGCACGTGATGGAGTGATAAGCACAGAAAAGTATGTGGAATCAATGGTGGTTGTGGTTATACATTTCTGCATCTATATAACAGTTCATGCATACAACTAGAATGTATGTGAACTGTGAAGAGCAATATTATCATATCCAAAGATGGATACATGCATACGACTTTGACCTTTGACGGTCTCTTCTTCATTTCATTTACAATAGTAGTGTCTTAAGTTGTCAGAATCTACGTATTGGGCCATGAAGAGTGGGGTACCATAACTCGCCCCTGTAATGTAGGAGATGGAAACCCTTAATTGATCGATCTTATCTTCCATGCATAAAGTTCTATATAATACAATTCCGCTCATTAATTTATTCCAACTTTCATGGATATGCTCCGCATAATCTTCACCAACAAATTCACGTGAATTTTAAGTTTAAATTGAAATGCTTTCTTTTTATGGACACAAGATTATACATTATCTTACGTGTTGTTTTTAGTATTCTCTAATCAAAATTTAAGTTTTATTTTAGTAATTCACATACTATTTTAATGCAAACCTTTATTACATAAATTATCGACATCAAACTCCAATTTTTATTAAAAAAATTATACAAATTATACTAAAAGTATTTTGTTTAAATTTTTTTTATACATACAAAATCAAATATCAATTCCTAAATTTTAATAAAACAAAATTATGCTATATATTTTAAATTAAGTTAAAAAAATATATCATTATTTACGTTATCTTTTATGGTGGAACTGGAACTTGGAAGTAATTAATTTTAGATCTTTTTTTCAATGAGGAAACTGACATCAATTACTATTTTAATGAAAATTTCTAGTTACGTCAATTTTATATTTTTTCAGTTTTTTTTTTTTATAAAAAATCATGTATTGAAAGCATTACACAGACACATATATAAAATGAAAAGTGATATATATAATGAAAATGACATATATACAAATAACATCGTTAGACTCAAATTTATTTTATGATAATTTATTTACTTTTTAAAACTCCAATCTCTTTCCTAGAGTGTCTACACTCTACACCTTACAAAAAAAATGTACTATTAGAATTTAGAATTTAAGGTGAGTTGGATGGTTAATGAAAAAGAGAAAAAAAGAAATAATTATGGATTTAATCTACTTTATCAACAAAAATTAATATTTTAATAATTAACATTTATCAATTAAAAAAATAAAAATGTACAAGCATCATTTCCCTTTTCGATAAATTGTGCAATACTACTATCTAGTTTTCAGACAAAATTAGGTTCAGTATTTAAATATTTATGATGTTATTTTATAATTAAAACTAGAGTTTCACTTTAATAACTCTCATATTAAAGATAGGCACGAATTAATGAATAGAAACATGGACGGATACACAGGGTAGTTAGCTGGGGCTTTAGTCCTCCTTCCTCAAACTTCTTTGAATTATTTATATAATATTTTTTGTAAAAATAATATTATTAATAATATATATAATAAAAATAAATAATATACTAATTAATAATAATATACTAATTATAAAAATAAAAATAAATAATATATACTATTATTGGAAAGCAACAACACATAAATTGCATGAAGCGAATAGCATTGTTCGTAGTTTTTTTGGAAAACAACATGTACAAATTCCGAACCACTGAAAATCATAAATTGACCCCTCTCAACGAATAGATATTGTCTCTCCCAAAGTTAAATCACTATGATGAATTCCATGTCCAACTTTCAAAGTTAATGCTGGATTTGTTTTAGGTCCTCGGCTTCATATCGTAAGAACAGCTAACAAAAATTGATAATAATAATAATAATTGAGATCAATCACAAAGTTTCTACAATATATTGTACCTACTATTAAACTGCAAAAATCTCACAGAGAAGAACTATATATGCTCAATCATCTTTTCTTACGAGTCATGTGCACTCACATGTTGGTGGGTGATTGCGTGCGTTTAAATAGTACATATGTGTCAAGTGTGGCTGATGTTAGAAATAATTCAAAGTTTAAAATAGGTCGTAAACGATTAGTTAGTTAAAAAATTGGTTGATTTTATTTTTCATAACCAACAATAATTACTTTTCACCTGCTATATAAGCAAGGTCTTTTCTATAACTCAAGATAATCTTTTGATCAAAATACAATTCTATTCATTTCTTCAAACTGTGAGTAATTGTTAACATGGTATCAGAGCTTATACGAACCTGACCTGTGAAGATTAGAAAAAAAAAAAACAGAGCAAGTTTTTGTTGACACAAAAAACCAAGAGAAATCCTTTTCTTCTTGAGAGTCTTTCTGTGAGAACTGTGACCTGTGAGTGATTCTTCATTGTTTTTCACCATCATATTTGTGACTGTGGTGGCTAAGTGGAGTTCTTGGTGTTCAAGAACGTGTATAGAGGAACCTCTGAGATAACAACAATGTATAGGAAGGTGAAGAAGGATCAGGGTGCAACATGGCTGGCTCAAGCAGTATCATTCAAGGATCCTTACCTGTTTTCGATGGAAAATTGTTTGATGATTGGAAAGTCAAGATGCCAGCAGTTTTTGGCTTCCAAGATGTACTCGAAGTGGTGACAATTGGGTTTGAAGATCCTGAAAAGAATGCCACTGAAGAACAAAAATTGGCCCTCAAACAGTAACAAAAACTTGATTGCAAAACTCAATTTCTCATCTACCAATGTGTGAACTCAAAGATTTTCAACAAGATCTCGAAGGCCTCTACCTTTAAGGAAGCATGGGAGATTTTGATTAAAACTTATGGTGATGGAGAAAAGAACAAGAAAGTGAAACTACAAACTCTAAGAAGGCAATATGAACTGCTTTGCATGGAAGAGAAAGAATTGATTGCAAATTACTTTGATAGGATTCAAGAATTGGTCAATGCCATGAGGTCATGTAAAGACAAGATCTCTAATGAACAAGTGGTAGACAAGATCTTGAGGACTTTGCCACCATGATTTGATCATGTGGTTGTTGCAATTGAAGAGTCAAGGAACTTAGACATCATGGAGATTGAAGAATTGCAACACTCTCTTGAGGCATATGAAATGAGGATCAATGAGAGAAGATCCAATCAAGAACAAACACTTTAGGCACGATCCACTTACAAAGGAAAAGGAAAAGGACCATGGAAAGGAAATAAGTCATGCACCAATTAGAAACACCAGGATCAAGGATCTAATGCAGGTAGTGAATCCTCTAAAGGAAAGAAAAGTGATCAATCACAGAAGCGAAATGATAGCTCCAATGGTAGCAAGGAATGGAAGTTTGACAAGAGGAAAGTGAGATGTCACAACTGTCAAAAGCTTGGTCATTATGCACAGGATTGCTGGCAAGGAGAGGGTGCTAAGAATAAGTCCAATAATCATGCAAACTTGGCACAAGATGAAGGATAAGATTCTGAGGTTGTAATGCTCATGGAAACCACAAGCAATGAATCCTCCAATGACACTTCATGGTATTTGAATTCTGGCTGTTCCACTCATATGACATGGAGAAAGGAATGGTTCATCAGTTTGGATGACTCATCAAAAAGCAAAGTTCGTTTTGTAGATGATAGCAGCCTCACTACATAAGGCATTGGCAAAGTGGCTTTCAGAGACATAAATGAAAAAAAAAAAACACTTATTGAAGAGGTTCTATATGTGCCTGGCCCGAAGACAAACCTATTGAGTCTTGGGTAACTACTGCAAAAGGGATTTGTCATGACAATGGAAGACAATTGCCTTAAGGTATTTGACAGAAATCAGAAACTTGTCATTCAAGAAAATCTGTCTTAGAATAGGACGTTTCGAATTGGGATGAACATTCTGAAGCATCAGTGCTTTACAACCTTGGAGAATAAGGAGGAATGGCTGTGGCACCTCAGGTTTGGTCACCTCAACTTCAAGGACCTGCACCTACTTACAATCCACAAAATGGTTGAAGGATTACCCCAGATTGTAGTCCCTAATGAGGTGTGCAAAGAGTGTATTGAATGCAAGCATACCAGAGGAAACTTCAGCAAATTTGTTCCTACCAAAGCAACTGAGAAGCTAGGGGTCATCCATTCTGATGTTTGTGGCCCTATACAGACAAAAACTCCTGGAGGCAGCATGTATTTCATCTCATTCATTGATGATTTGACTAGGAAGATATGGATTTATCTGATTAAAAGGAAACATGAAGTCCTAGATGTCTTTAAGAAATTCAAGTGCTTAGTTGAAAAACAAAGTGGAAAAGTGATTAAGATGCTAAGAACTGATGGTGGGGGTGAGTATGTGTCAAATGAGTTCAAGGAATTCTGTGAAAGTGAGGGGTTAATTCATGAAGTTACACCACTTTACACACCTCAACACAATGGTACAGCTGAGAGAAGGAACAAAACTTTGCTGAACATGGTGAGATGCATGCTTAAAAGCAAAAACCTGCCAAGTTTCTTGTGGGGAGAAGCTGTATCAACCGCTGCATACATATTAAACAGATCTCCCCCTAAGAGATTGATAGATATTTCACCAGAAGAAGCATGGACTAGAGCCAAACCAAGTGTTACTCATCTAAGGATATTTGGGTCAATTTGTTACAAACATGTTCCTGATCAGTTAAGGAGGAAGCTTGATGAGAAAGGCATGCCACATATTCTAATTGGTTATCACTCAACTGGAGGCTACAAGCTGTATAATCCAAGAAGTGGTCAAGTGTTCATTAGCTGGGATGTTATCTGTGATGAAAATGGAAGCTAGAATTGGAATTCAACCTCTAGTGAAAGTTAGACCAGGATACTGTTAGAAGAAGAAACACCTTCAACTGCACCAACTGTTAACAAAGTTCCTGGCATAAGAAGATCATCAAGGACAAGTCAACTGCCATTACCTTTGAGGAACTATGAGCTGTTTCAAGATTCAAAAGTCAACTCAGAGAGAGAATTGGTTCATTTTTCACTCATAGCAGAAGCTGAACCTATTGAATTTGACAAAGCAATGACTAGTGAGATGTGGTTGAAAGCTATGAAAGAGGAGCTTAACTCTATAGAAAAGAATCAGACTTGGGAATTGGTGGATCCTCCATCAAATAAGAAGCCTATAGCACTAAAATGGGTCTATAAAGTGAAAGTTAACCCAAAAGGAGAAGTGGTAAAACACAAGGCCAAACTTGTAGCAAAAGGTTTCTTGCAAAAAGCGTAAATCGATTATGGTGAAGTCCATGCACCAGTAGTTAGAATTGAAACTATCAGATTTGTTGTAGCCATTGCAACTAATGCTAACTGGTCCATGCATCAACTAGACGTGAAGTCTGCCTTCCTCAATGGTCCATTGGAAGAAGAGGTTTATGTGTTTCAGCCACATGGATTTGTAGTTAAGGGTGAAGAAAACAAAGTGTACAAGCTGAAGAAGGCTTTGTATGGCCTTAAACAAGCTCTAAGAGCTTGGAATAGGAGAATTAATAGCTTCCTGTCACAAATTGGCTTCAAGAAATGCACCTCAGAACATGGAGTTTATGTGAGATGTCTACAAGACAGTAAATCAGAAACATTGATTGTATGCCTATATGTTGATGACCTTTTGATTACTGGCAACAATGAGGAAGCAATTGTTGTATTCAAAGGTCAAATGATGAATGAATTTGAGATGAGTGATCTGGGACTCTTCTCCTATTTCCTTGGAATGGAGTTTAGAATGACTTAGTATGGTACAGTAATGCATCAGTCCAAGTATGCACAAGATCTATTGAAGAAGTTCAATATGCAGCAAAGCAATCCAGTAGGAACACCAACAGAGGTTGGACTTGTGTTAGAGAAGGAAACAGATGAAGAACTAGTTGATCTTACTCACTATAGAAAGATAGTTGGTTGTTTGAGGTACTTATGTAACACAAGGCCTGATTTAAACTTCAGTGTTGGGCTAATCAGTAGATTCATGCAAGAACCAAGGCAGTCTCACTTGCTAGCTGCTAAGAGAATTATGAGTTATGTTCAAGGGACAACCAATTTTAGAATTCTATTTCCAAAGGGTGAAGTTGACACAGGACCAGAATTGATTGGATATTCTGACTCTGACTGGTGTAGAGATAAAAATGACAGAAAAAGCATTGTAGGATACATCTTCTTTTATGGAGGAGCTCCAGTTTCTTGGTCCTCCACCAAGGAACCAGTGGTAGCGTTGTCATCCTGTGAAGCTGAGTATATTGCAGCCTCATAAGCTGCATGCCAAGCAGTGTGGCTGGATGCCCTGATGAAGGAATTGCAACTGGAAAAGTCATGTAAAGTGAAGCTGTTGGTAGACAATAAATCTGCCATTGATTTAGCAAAGCATCCAGCTTCTCATGGAAGAAGTAAACACATAGAAATAAAGTTCCACTTCCTAAGAGAGCAAGTCAGCAATGAGAAACTGAAGATTGAACATTACAGAACTGAAATTCAATTTGTAGACATACTCACTAAGGCTTTAAAGCTAGAAAGGTTTAGATGTTTAAGAGATTTCATTGGAATTGTTTGTGTAAATACAACTTTGAATTAAGGAGAAGTGTTAGGAATAATTCAAAGTTTAAAATAGGTTTTAAACTATTAGTTAGTTAAAAAATTAGTTAAGTTTATTTCTCATAATCAACCGTAGTTACTTTTCACCTACTATATAAGAAAGGTCTTTTTTGTAACTCAAAATAATTTTTTGATCAAAATACAATTTTATTCATTCCTTATTCCTTGAAACTGTGAGTAATTATTAATAACTGAAAGAAAGAGCAATAGATATTGATAGGACATACCTCATTCTCAAGTAGGACCAGTTAAGCAATAAATTTGTGGACAAATTAGTCAAGTCGAAAGGTATAAGTCCATTTTTTTTTGGTGGAGAAAAGGTATAAAGTCCATAAGATGCACAGTATTAACTTTTAGAATGGCATTGTGTATAATTGCACTTAATGATTGGTTCCTAAGTGTACTCGTGTAAAATGTGAGAGAAGAGATGTAAATTGTTGAACGATATATTCTTCAACACCATCATCATTAGCATCTTTGGCATTAAAAGATATATAATATATACATCAATCCAGTTAGACAAATCTTATCTTACTGCTGCTGGTCAAAAAGAATTTGATACAGATAGTCAAAGGCATAACATGTCATTTCTGCATGAGCTGTTTGAATTATTATTTGTTTCCTTTCTTAATTAGTTTTAGCCGGAGCTTTCTTCTTCTTCTTTTTTTTTTTTTAAAGAATACTAGCTAATATCCAAACACCATAGTAAACATTCACGTGATTAATTAGAATTGAATCAAATAAAATTATTGAGACATACAGTTAATTCCCAAAAGCTCAAACTTAAGACTTCTGTAAGTCGTACGAAAAAAGATACATATTAACTTATAGATTAATTAATAGCTCTTGACAATTAATTTCACTGGTTGAATATGGTTATTATAGCAGTTTTGCAGTAAAAAAAAAGCCTCCTAGTTTTAATTACAAAAACAATTTTCACAACGGATCACAAATGATTTCTTCTTCTTTTTTATTTTTTTAATCAAAAATGATTTTTTCTTCTATTCATCAAACAAAAATATCAAAGTTTTAATAACTCATACATATTATTCAATCAACCAACTCGATTAAATTCCTGAATCACAAATAATTTCATGGCAGTTCTTAAACTTTCTCCCATCTCTTTTTTATTCCATTAATATCTTTTAAATAGTGTGTATGCAACTGTTCATTTTTTTAATTTTATTTTTAAAGTGTGATTGTTCTAATTAATTAATTTCATTTAACAAGCGCAGCATATTTATTTTGATAATGAAGTACACTTTTGTTTATACTATTTTTTTAATCACGCCAATTTTTATTAATTTATTTATAGCTTTATAAACTGTTCAAGGTTTTTATATACTAGAAAGTAAACGAGCGTGCTTAATTTGTATGGTACGAATTTCCTAATTTATTTTTATAATGTCAACAAAAGTGTCGTTTTTTAATGTAAATAAAATTATTGCTTTATTAATTTCATAACCACTACAAATCGTGCTTCTGAGAGAGATTAGATGAAGACATAATTTTATTTAAAAATGATTTCGGTACAATCAAAATCGGAAAAGTATAATTGAACACGCGCAATAAAGTAAAACGAGCGCGCCTAATAATTTGTATAAAAAAATTTGTTATCTTATTTGAAATTATGCGCATAATAATTTGGATATGTAGGGTGACACACTACCTGGAGGGGATTTTTTTTATAAAAAAAATTAAAAAACTTGTTATCTTATTTGAAATAGTTAATATTTATTGAAGGTTTTTGTGGACGCGCAAAACATGTCAAACCATGACAAATTTGGGGTTTTGGTATTTTCTCTGTAGTATGCATTGTGCTTCTTCAATCTTCCATTCCTGTTGTGAGTGGGTTTTCCCCAAATAAAATAATTATTTAAAAAAAAAATCTGAAATAAACATGCACTTGATCAAATCAATAACCTCAACTTGCAGTAATTATTAATAATCTTATACTGCTTTTCCGTAATTAAATATAAAACTCTTGTAAGTAATTCACATCTTTTAAGAAAATTGATTAATATATTTTTTTAATAATATTAAATTTATTAACAATTGTATTTGTTTGTCAAAATTATCCTTAAATTTATTGGGACTCATAATCTTTCTCTTTTCACTTAATTATTTTCTCACCTACTAAATTAATGTGTGTTAGTCTCTTTATTAATTCCATTCTTATAAGAGAGATAATATAATTATCTTTTAAATATATATCATTTATTAAAAAATAATAAAAGATATTTTCATAAAAAATAATTAATGTAGAAGACAATCCAAAAAGAGTTTATTATAAAATAATAAAGGATATTTTTATAAAAAATAATTAATGTAAAAGACAATAAAAAAATCTTATAAAAACAGACAAATAAAACTAAAAAAAAATTACATTCAGTAACAGAGGGAGTATAAGAATCATACATTAACAATTCCCAGGTCAATCGAAGAATATATATACAATTTCCTTTACAATGAAAGAATTAGGGTAGTATCCAGTCAAAAAGAAAAAGAAAAAAGAAAAATAGTGCTGTACAATATATGAAGGTTGCATGGCATATTACCATCAATTCTTCTGGTGAGATAAAGTACTGCCATTTAATTCTGAACTGAGTTATTAACCATACTTATTTTTTTTTAAGCATAAGGACTCTGCATAACCACTTCCCTCTCTAAAGTGTAGCTAAACCATATTGTGTATCCTTTCTCCTTCAGCTCTCTTTTCCATTGTGTTCAATCTTAACACCTTTCACTCCAAGTCTAGCTTCTACATTTCCTTCTAAAGAATACAAATTCAATACGTAATTTTAATGTTCAAAGAATCTTCTTTCTACCCGCAAAGCAACATACTTAATGATATACTTGAGGAGCAACAAAAAACTCGCTCTCAATAACAGCCGGTCTAAGATCTTCCTCACGCATGAACTCCAAAGGAAAGGAAACAAGATGCTTCACAGACTTCAACCTATGTATTGGGTCTATTGTTTTGATTTCTCCATTTTCATGACAGACCAACTCATCTGGGGCTATTCCCATGTCTATGGTGGTATGACCAAGTTTTTCTTTCCAGTGAACCATGCTTGGCCGAAGTGCAGCTCTTCATGTTATTGTAAAGTATAATACAATTATAAGAAAGGATAAACTAGAAGCTAAAAGAGATAATAAGAAAACATAGAAGAAGAAAATGGGGAAAAGTCCACTTGAGTGTATCTGATCGTTGGGAATGCAAGCAAAGACCTCATGGTATATCCTAGTATTCTCCTGTTAAAACGTATAGAAGTTTACATTACTACATTGATACCATAGGAACTCAGTCAACTAACGTGTGTTAACCAAAAAATAAAGTCAACATCTGACTATATCATGTTTGTTTAAGAAAAATATATTTTTTATTCTGCCTATGTATATTACAAACATCTTATCAGTCACCGTGTTGTCAAGTAAAAAATTGAGCTCAATTATTAAAATATAGGGGCTTAAAGGAAGATGTGTTTTCTTAACATATTGATCGGCTACGATGTTGATAAATAATTTTTCTCTTAAATCACCCAATATCGAAGAGGACACACAAACCAGGAAGTCAAAGTCTAACCTTTGCAGTTGCTTACCACAAGTCCTTGTAGGTTGTATTTGTATCTGCCACCGGATCACTGATTTTACCGATCTGTTATGAAGAAGAGAATATTGTTAGGTGGATCTTATCAAGAAAGTAAAGTAAACAGATGAACATGTTACAAGTCTTTTGTGATAACAGACAACTAAGAAAATGATGGTTATGTAGTTAGTACGGTTGCTCATGGAAATTATGGTTGAGCAAACTCCAAAGGTAATTAGAGAAACAAATCCTAGCAAAAGTGCTGACCAAAAAAAAATCTTAACAAAAGTAAATAAGTTGAGCTATTTGCCCATTCCTGGTTTTGATGGAGTCAACTGCAAGTGTGTAACTGTAACACATGGTAGTGTGAGCCACTTCCTAGAGGGTAGTGACCAGGGAAAAAGGGAGAGATGCTTTTCCACTCTATGACTAAGAATAGAGATATCCAAGCACATGAATGTGATGAAACTGCTATGCAACTTCATTATCTCATAGTTTTACACTTCCATGAACAAGTTTACAAGATGTCAGGTTTTAATCATTGCACATAGCCTAATTTTTTCAAACTTGTTTATTGTTCCCATTAATCAATAACAGATAGACTGCCTGATAGAGCCTGCATTGCCGCAACATGTGGCATAAAAAGCCCAAATTTTGATCATTGCCATAATGAGCAGCGGAGTCTATAGGAAAATTTCCCAGCCTTCCATGGTTTCCCATTCATCAATGATTCAACATATTCTTTGTCTTCTATAATCACTCCCATCTGGTTGATGAAAATTGTTAACTCATTAATAAATGTATCAATTTGTCTCAAGTAGTAAAGTACGAAATTCAAGTATCAGGAACTTTGTTCGTACTTGTATTGGTGTATATCCCAATTTTTGAGCAAGAGAAGGGTAGAAAAAAAATGAAGAATTATAAATGTCAAATTTGAAGAAAGTCAAAAATTTAAAAAATATAAGATAAAGAGAGGTAGGAGATAAGATAAAAATTTAAAGAGATAAGAGATTTAAAAATAAAAAAGTAGAAGATAGAATAGATAGATTTTAAGGTAAAAGATAAGAAAAGTAAAAGATAAAGATGATGATAATAAGTTTGAATGCTTAGAGATAAATTCAGAATGTAAATGTGTTGGAGTCTAACATGCGAAAACTACTTGTGATGCAATGTTAATAAATTTTCTCTATTTTATGTCATCTCAGTTTCTACCCACATCTATTATCTACTGCTATGATACTCTATATTTGGTTTCCTGCATGAATAACCTAATTTATTTATTTTTCTCTCCTAATTTTCTTTGAAAAGATAAAAACAGTAAATTGCATTAAGATTGAATATGTATAAAATAGGCTAAACAAATCTCAATCTATTTCTAGCAATGACTTCTTTTAGATGTCTTTCCCAGTTCTTAGAAAATAATCATTTTTCAATGCATTACTTCCTAAACAACAATACATAAGCATGAGCAATCAGACCATAATCAATAAACAACAAAACACAGAAAAGAGCACTAAAAACTAGATTGCATTAAATAGTAATAAGAAATAATTACATTAAAAGAGTTGGTCTGCCAGACTCCCAACATCAAGGATTTAACCTTTCATTGTCATGAGAGACTTTATACTTTAAGGGTTGATTGTGGATAGAAGAAGGAAATGAATGGATAAAGGAAGAAAAGGCGATAATGGACATAGAAAGAGAGTTTCCCCTATTTGAGATACTCAGACTTAGGATGTATTCCATAGGGAGTTTTGAGTCTTGGTGTGTCTTTATCCTTTGCTTCCTACTCCTTTTATAGGCCTAAGGTAGCTTAAGATTCACGCAATCTCGCGCTAAGCAGGCCTTATAGGCTTAACGAGTATGACGGTGATCACGTGCTTAAAGCATGATTCGCGCTAAGTGCACCTTTGGGCTTCTTCGTGAGCATTCTTCGCGCTAAGCTTGTGCTGGTCCAATCTTTAACTTTTTCTTCAAGGCTTTGCATCAATTTTTCCTCAAAATCACTTGTAATTTCCTTCTTTTAAATCTTGCTGACCAAAAATTAAAATGATATTAAAATCATCATTATTTCATTAAAAACAACAGTAAAATAAAGAAATTTTAATCATTCTTAGTCAAAATTGACTATCAATTAAACTCAAATTTTGCAGTTGTCCAAAATCATTACAATTACACATGCTTTTAGAAATAGCTGATTATAGAAACAAAAGGCAGATATCAAATGTACCTTAGAGTCTCTTAATCCAAGAAAATTGTGACCATTTATATTAGATGATCCAATAAAAGCTATACGATCATCAATTTACTATGCACATATACTTGTATCAATATGGGAATTATACACCAAACAAGAAAAATATTTGAGTGGTTAAATCATTATAAAAGCTAAACATTGTGTACTAGATCTAGGAGATCCAAACTACACTTTTTGAAGATCTCTTTTGGCCTAGAGCAAAATGTTTGATGTTTTAGAAACAAAATCAACACCACGGTCGCCGTCAATACCAACACCAACTCGCACTACCACTGTCGGCGTCTGGATCGACACGGAGAAGACCAATGACAACCTGCACTCTCCCTCTATCTTCTTTCTCGTTCTCCGACGTTTTCGATGTCGTTGGTTGTTGTAAGAGAAGTCGGTGACACGGAGGTGGTTGAACTTCTAATGCGGCGATGCCTGACACCACGGTCACGATCAATACCAACACCAACCCGCACTGCCACTGTCGGCGTCTGGATCGACACGGAGAAGACCAATGACAACTTGCACTCTCCCTCTGTCTTCTTTCTCGTTCTCCGACGTCTTCGATGTCGTTGGTTGTTGTAAGAGATCGCATTCAAGGAGGTTGGTGGAGAGGTTGAGGGATTGGAGGTTGGAGTGGGAGGGGAGAAATGACATGTTGTTGAGGGAGCCAAATAGGGCATTTTGGGAGAGATCTAGAGAGGTTAATGTGAAGGCAAACTTGGAGTGGGAGAAAGGAGGCATGGCGGTGGGATTGGAGAGGTTTGTGGATTTTAGGGTGAATGAATACTACTGCTATAGAAAGAGAGAGAAACAAGAGTAAAAAACATGTGTGTTAGGTTTTTGTGCCCTTCAACGGTGGTTTTAAATAACCGATGTAGACGGTCTAATTTCAAAGATGGTCTCTTAAAAATAGATGTAAAAAATTTTCCATTATTTACAAAAATGTTACTGCAATTTATTTAACATCATTTTCTCCTAAACCGATGTGGATATAGCGATGTAAAAAGAACTTTTTTTAGTAGTGTGCGATTAAAAACATAAAAACAGAATTGGATTTCATAAAACAACTCAAAATAACCCAAAAATTGATCCTTTAGGGATTCCTACACATATTCATTCTAATCTCCAAGTGTAAATAACTCATCTCTTACCTCGATGCAATCACTTAAGCGTTCCGTTAGCAATAATGACATTTCTGATACTCTCTAGAGCTCCTCCTCTAATTGCTCAATTAGGGTTCTTGAGAATTAGAGAAAAAGGAACAAAAAGTGTTGTGTAAAACTGTTCTGAGGTTAAAAATTTCTTTATATAGTGAGAGTTCTAATGACTTAATTCTTATTTTTATTTATTTATTTATTTCTTAAAATAAAAACTAAAAGGAACAGGATATGAAAAATTGGTTCGGAATGGAAACAAAATGAGAAAGACAAAATAAGAAGGGGGAAATGTGTTTTATTAGTCTAAGTACGAAATTATTCTGTACATTGCCACTATGACATATGCACAATGTAAGCAACCAGTCAAAGCTTAATTCAAGACTTATCACAGATTTTGTCTTGAGATCACTATGAAAATATATGTTTCATTTTGATGCAACGCTGAACAGGATATAGTTATCAACATTGAAGCAAGATCAAGATTAGTACAGTTCCTCAAAATTAATTTACCTCAATGTAGATAAAATGCTTTGCTTCTTCAATAAGAGAACAATATGCAGTGTGAATGCTTTCTTCAGGCTGACTTGTTCCAGCAGACCACTGGCTGACACTTCTGATTACCTGCGGATTTCACATTCATCCAAGATAGTGGCAAATAAAAAATTATGTAAACTTATATTGACATAAATTAGGGTAACTCCCAAACTAAGAACCAATATGTTGTGCTAGATTCTGTGCATAAACATGGATGAACAAACGTTAATATGACCAATTGTTTTGGCACAAATATAATTTATATTGCCCACCCAAATGGAAACACCAAAACAATCCTTCCCTGAATTATTCTAGGAGCAAAATTTTGCAAATTTGTCTGTTTTATAGTTTGCACACCCTTTCTGTATAAGCATATGGTTTCTGACATGGCATATCATCCACAAAATAATTATTCTTCACACCATTGTAAACTTTTTCCCCTTTTATAAAGAATTTACAGCGACTGAAGAATAATATGATATTTATGATCTAATATTGGTACAATTTTCTACCAATAACTACTAAAGTCATATTTTACCAGTCTTTGTAGACTGTTCTAAGAAAGACAAATTAATTATTCAGGGACTAGTGCAAATTTGAAAAACTTCATCTTTTACAGAGAAGCTCCAGAAGGCATCATACTAACCTGACAGTGGCAGGTAGTACGTGGACCAACTTGTCCATATTACAAAGTAGTGTCATCATTGGTTTCTTCAGGTGCTTCCCACCAATTATCTAGAGCAACGACAACAGGTTGTGCCCCCAAGTAAGGAACAACTTCAACTTGAAACCCTTTCATCTGGGTGTCTGAAACTAAAGTTTCATGCTCCAGCTTTTGGGACAATAATGGAGAATTTCCACTTAAATTTTTATGATCTCCATTTGAAGTATCTAGTCCATCAGCTTCTTGAGGTAAAAGTAGTGGTATATCCTGCATTGGAGACTCTGAGGAAAATGAATCCTGCATGTCAGTATCTTTCCACTTGTCTTCGTCTTTCTTTTCATCAATTAATGTCTATCTCTTTGCTTCTTGCCATGTAACGAGGAAGGACCATGTGATGGTGAGGCATAAGTAATGGAATTCCATGTTCATTTGGAGCTTTAGTTCTCTATGATATGCTTCACCATGTAAGATAGGACGATGACAATAATAATAAAAAGAAACATTTCAGATGAAATAACATCATTTTGTATACCTTAGCATGGTTCCAACGTTGAACAAAGTGCCGAGCAATGTCACAACAGGGAGGTACCCAAAGAGCACAATGGACATCATGCCATGGCATACGGGGATACTTCTTGCGATCCAATTCATCATGCCATGAATTTGGCTCAGATTCTCTATCAGCAAACAAAAAATAAAAATTATATAATCTTACTAAGAACATAAAAAAGCACCAACTCATCAGCAATAGTGAAGGCTCCAACATGGCTAATTGTAATACATATGACATGGCTAAAGGCATTATAATGGATCCTACAGCATTAAGGAAATGTAAAATGCATTTTTACGAGTTCAATTCTTAGTTACTGTGTATGAAAAAGATTTTATTAGAAAATATAAAATTTACGTGGATAAAAAAAAAGAATACTCTGGCAATGTTTTGGTATCCTTTGTGCCAATTAAAACGTTGATATTTATAACACGAAAAAAAAAACAAAAAACTTCCATTTTGAGTTTAACGGAGCCAGAAAGAATTATGTAAACAAACAATACTGTGAAAACAACAATTCTAGTGTTGTTGTTTTTATTTTTTTATTTTTTTGAGAAACTTCTTTTACTGTCGTTGCTGTTATAGAAAATTAGAAATTTTTTCATACTATAATATTAAATAAGGCAAAAACGCTAGGATGTTAAAATTATATTCGAATTTCTTTGGCTGTGGAATGAAGTAAGAAGGCAACTGAAGTTTAATAATGAAAGGCCAAAAGTTTGTATTCCAATGATTTGATCCTTAAAATGATTGAAGCCTCCTGAAAGCGTTATTGTCATTTGGTGAAACGGTGGAGGAGAGCAACTTTGGTTAAAAATCAAGAACTGACGAAATAAATGCACACAGGCTGAAAATGTAAGCGGTATATATCCTTCAGTTTGAAAGAGAATATCCAACTTTTGATGCTTGCCACTGAAAATATGCCAAAATGGCATATGATTGGTATTCCTTAATAATAACAAATTCAAACTAATAAGGATCGGCATGTTACCTCAATGGATGATTATTGATTCTATTATTCCACCATTAAGGAGAAAATTCATAATAAAAAAAATAGAATTGCCACTTATTTTTAACATAAATTGCAGCGCCAGGTTATTTATATGGCCAAAATAGATTGGAAATCATCTGCTATTTTTTTTAGTTGTGGTTTGTATATATTTGTGATTTGTGATAACTCAAGTAGCTTTGCAACAGTCTAGCCCCAAAAAAAGAAAAAGCAAAAAAAAAAAAAAAGACGACACAGAGTTTAGTAGTGCGTAAGAACAAAGTAGGGCCTGCTAAGTGACTAAGTCATTCACCAAGTTGAAGACAAAAACGATAGAAAAGTAGCCATTGGCAGGCTAAGACAATTGGACAAATATTGAAAACATGATTAGCTGGATCAGTCATGTAACGTGTCAAAATCCTAATTACATCATATCACTTTGTGTCTTTCATCTCGTCAATCGTCCAGTATATGGACATATGGTTTAATTTAACCAATAAGAAAAATGAAAAAGACTAAATATATCACTTTGCAATAGGTTTTGCTTTAAAAATATGTAAAAAAACGGTATTGCTTGAAAAACAAACTCACGCCCTTACGTTACAGATCTCAACGAGTCTCGTAACATAAAGTTATGTTCAACCAGAAGTTATTAGATATGAACTTAGCGTATATACTCAATAATGTGACCCTACGTCAATGTCATTACTCTCCTTTGAAGTTTCAAATTTCCTCCATTATTAAGATTCTCAACATAAAATATTGATATCTATGTGGTATTGCACATCATCGTCCATACCTAAATATAACTCACTAAAATAAATCCATACCTAAATACTTGCAAGTCACCTAACCTAAACAGGAAACAATCATTATAATCCTTACAAGACAAGAGTTGTAGGTATTGATCGTGAGTAATGGATTCAGGGTTTGTTTGAATAAGTTTTTCTAAAATCACTTCTAATAAAAGAAAATAAGAAAAAAAATGAAATGAACATTTTCATAAGGCCAATAGAGTTTCTCCATTAACTAACCATTAACTAATTTTGTAGATGTTCTTTCATCTTTTAGAGTAGTTATATGAGAGTTTCTATAAATTAATTAATGGAAAACTCATTTTTCTTATGGAGAAGTTGTTCATTTCATCTTTTTCTTCCTATTTTTTTTCTCTTAGAAGTGTTTTTAGAAACCAAATAGTAGTTTACTCACCTAAAAGATAATTTCACTGTTAAAAGAAATCTCATGTTTAAAAACTTTCTACCAGTCTACTAATATTCATATAGACCACAAAATCAAAGTGAAAAGGTTAAGGAAAAAAGGAATATGATAAATTCTTTTAACCGTTCCAGTAGCACAGTAACTCACAAGAAGCTGTGAGTAGTGTATAGAGAAACTTATGAATGAGCTTCGTCGTGCACAATGGACACACTGAAAAAAGTTTTAGTTGAAGACCCAATTTCGACAGCGACAGTGAACCTTGGCAAGAGAGGCCATATAATCATCAGACCTGCATTGAAGAATGAAAGTGCACCTTTCATGTTCCCAATTTGCATTAATCATCTAGCTAAGAAATGTGTACATATTCAAAACCAAACCTTTGCCCATAAGGAGACTGGCATGCAGCAACTATATGAACTTTAGCAGCATCTGTTCCGTTCTACCCATGGAAAAATCATTAACATGCATTCCAAATTCACAAGTCATTTTCAAACCAAATAAAATGATAAAAAGTACAAATCTTCTGACATAGTAATATATGGCATGTTAATACAGGAAATTAATAAATACTTCTCTTGTCTATTATGAGTGTTTATATTTGTGCATGCACATGTTTGGTTGGAAATCAAACCATGCAAGGTGTCCAGAAAAAGAAGTAAAGCAACTGCAGGGATTCAGGCCAAGGTTTTTCTACCTTATTTTAAGCAATCCAATATTCCCCAACAAAACCAACTCCTTATTAACATATTCATTCATGCAGAGAAGGTTGTGCTGAATTCTTGCAAAGTTGGTCACAACCTTATAAATTGGAAATACCAAGACTATATATGCACAATAATTATTTCAACAACACATATCTACTTTTCCTTATGTCAAAACAAAAAGAAAGGAAAAACATTTTTCTCTGTCAAATTACCATCCCCACAAATATTCCACCCAACAGTCTGTGTAAACAACAGCCAGAGTTTCATTGGTGATAATGATATCAATCATCATACCAGATACGAATAACTAGTATGGGTAAAAAGGAAAAACCTTGGAAGTTGCAAGAATACCTGAGATTCGTAATAAAGCCCAGCATATAATGAAGCATAAAAATATTCACCTTCTCTGCTACCAGAGAATGCAGCTACAAGCTAGAAAGGTAAATCAATTGCTCGTGTCAGATTGCATTCACAAATGCATGAGGAATCTTGGAGTGACAATAACAAAGTCAAATAAAAACATTATAGCCTATGCAGGGAACTGAAGGAAGATAAGTATTGTAAACCTGTTTATAAGTTTGCAATTATGATAAAATAAGCATGAAGGAAAAATTGTAAATATGATATCTTAATCTAAAAAAATGTAAAACAAGAGCCTATGGAATCCAAAGCCCATATTAAAAATGTAAAATAAATTTAGCGTATTTGTACTATTGGTCCTTCACTTATTCAAAAAAAAAAAAGTTTAACATTTTGACTTTTTATTTTCAACTTGAATAATGTTATCTTCCTAGTTTTTCAATTGATATAATTTAGTCTCAGTCAATGTGCTGCTAATGTAGTTAAAATGTCCTTGACAATAAATATCAGCCTCAAAAGGTCCTCACTGTTAATTTTTCACTTCTTATTCTCTCACCAAAAAGAAGTGGATTTTTCATTGTGTTTTCTACTTTTTCTAAAAAAAAAAAACTTCGTACCCCATTGTCCAGATGCTCTTCGCTATGCGAAGGTATGGGGGAGGGATGTTGTACGCAGCCTTACCCTTGCATATGCAAAGAGGCTGTTTCCGGATGTTTTCTACTTTTTCTATGAAAACAAATTTATTTGAAGATACTTCCTAAGTTATTAAAGTTAATAATAGACTGAGGAACAAGCAGTAACCCCTTCACATATGACATAACAGCATATTAATTAATTTTCAAGAAGATAAGCTCAAGTTTAGCATTTGTGCAAACATAAGGAATAGAGTAAACTTCACTAACATCCCTTGAGATTTAACACAATTACACCTGGTACCCCTATTCTTTTTCCAACATTACACTGATCTCCCTCACTTCATCTAATATAAGAAATCAAGGGAGATTTATGTTAATGGAAGGGTGTTATATAAAGAGACTTGTGTAGGGTCAAAAAAGAGATTGTTGGGTGTAATTGGATTAAATCTTAGGGGATGTAAGTACAATATGTTCTAAGAAATATATCAGAGTTCGTGACAATTATATCAGATTAATACAATGGCTCACAGAATCTTAGTTTAAGTATCTCGGAAAGGACTACCTGGGAAGGATTACCAGATTATATGAGGTAAATGTGTAGGAAGATAAAGAAATGGCTTGCTTTAAAGGACCAACTCTCCAAAAACTAGCTCAAGCTATTAAGGGAAGACTTAAGCATAGTTTTATATCTAACAGAAACAAATCAAATAACAAATGGATAGTTGCATACTACTAGTAGAAAAAGGGCATTAAAGCACACCTTTTCTGGATCCCCACCATCTTTAAACATGTTATATGCTTCCCGCATGACTGGCCTTGGGTCTCTGCCAACCTAAATTCATATAGAAAGTGGATAACCATTTGAATATTTACACAGTCCATTGTGATGTTAACTTCCTAGTAATAGAATCAAGGACTTGCCTCAAGATATCGCTTCCTTGCTTCATCCACTCCAAACAGTTGAGCTTCACACAGAAAGCACCATATGGACTCTTCAGTGTCATTTGGATTTTGGGCAACATCTAACCGAAACTGCTCAGCTGCCTCTTCAAATCTACGGCAAAAGGGATCCAATTCAGTCTCCTTTCCATACATTCAGATGCAGCACATTGTAGTTGTGCTTGCCCACACCTAATTTGACTTTGTCACTAAAAATTTCAACAATGATTATTTCCTAAAGTTAGTTAGGGAAAGTATTTTTAGGAGTAGAGAAAGTACCGATTAAGGTAGTAAAGTGATAAGCCCCTTTGCCAAAGATCTGGTAACATTACAATCAAAATGTCTCATGACCAAAATATCAAAGTGAATTGATAGAGAAGCGTTTTCCAAAAGTGTATAAACCTACACGCCTTTTGACGAGGGTCCAACTGAATTGCCTTGTCAAACTCCGCAAGAGACCCCGAAACATCACCCTTAACAACAAATTAACGAGAAAATTTATTTGTACAACAACTTAATTATGTAACAAATTATCATATAGCAAGTTTGACGATGGTAAATATGTTAGTTTATTTTGTTAGTGGAAAACTCAAACCCACGACTTATCTCTCTTAATTTTATATCCAAGTTAACCTTATATCTCTGATTATGATATCTAATTAATTAACCGTGTAAAATTATTCTGGACTATAATTGCATAATTATCATACTCAAAAAAGGTGATATTACATTATATAAAACAACTCCAAATAGTAAATTACTAACACATCATAGCATAAGCATGACATGTGACACATAATGTAGAAACACAACGTGAGGAAGATGGAAGTAGGTTTGGTTTAATTTGGAGAACAAACCTGGCGGAAAAGAAGCATTCCGCGTCGAATTGCGAGAACGGCTTCGCGGGCATTGTTGTTGTTGCCGCCGGTGAGAGCGTCCCAGATGCCGGAAACCGAAGGAAGGAAGAGTCTTCGGGTGAGGACTAAAGGATGGGAAGCAGAGAAGGGTGCTTTCAAAGAAAGTTGCAAAGGGAATGAGGAACGGTGGTGCAGAGAAGGGGACACCATGATGCCGCCGGGTTTAAGGTTGTGGGAAATGAACGCTGACATGGTTGTGGTCGGAAAGTGAGGTAAGGCGAGGCACCAAATTTTATGGCTAGAAAAATAGTACTTTTATGGTTTAAATATTTCTTTTTGTTTTTTAAGAGAAATATTTCTTTAGTTAATACCTGTAATGTGTATTTTGTTTTCTTATTCTTTTAAAATTACTTCAGTCATTTTAATTTTCGAAATATGTTTTTTTAATTCTCGTCGTCGTAGAAACTATGTTAAAAAACGATGGCATAAATAGATTATCCAGTATTATCTCACTGTGTCAATTGTCTATCGTTCACCTTTTAGTTTTTGTTTTAGCTGATGTTCTGTTCATTAGGTGACGTTTTTGTTTTTATTTTTAAAGAAAATAAAAAATAAGAATGAAAATGTTTAAAATTGAAAAAAATAAAAAATAATTTCTTTTGAAAATATTTTTAAAAACAGATCAAAAATTAAAAAAACAACAAATTCAGTATTTCGAAGAAGTAAAAATATAATAATACTTTAAAATATTTTCTTCTTAGATACATATTTTTTTAATCTTTAAAATATGAAAATCAAAAAAATAATTAAAATAAAAAATAAATACTCACATCAAACACCACCTTAGTTTTTCTTCTAATTCTAATAGTTTATCTCTCTTCCGGGTGTAGCTCCTTTTGTTCATAAAAAAATTATCGTGCACCTTGGCATATGGTTAGAGACTAAAATACTAAAGTAATTTTATAGGAATTAAAAATAAAATACTGAAATTATAATATTTTTTGTAAATTCAAAATAGATTAAAATAATTTTGTACGAACTAAAAAATATAAATTATATAAACTAAAGTCAAATTAAAATAAAATAAAAATTCTCATTCAGGACCATTGTTACAAAACTCTATTTTTAATTTCTATTATTTGTCTTCTCCTTTCACTATACCAAATACCAATCATAGAAGCCACCACACCAAACAAGGCAGCCTATAAATCAAACTTAAACCAAATTATAACCCAACACCATGAGCACTTTAGGTCAGATTTTTCACTAAAACAAAAAGTATTTGATGAAAAATGTATCTTTGATTAGAGATGTTATTTTTTTAATCAACACACTTGTGTCTCTATTATGACCCTAGGGGCTTTAGCCCACCTAATGAGAGGCCTTACAAGGTCCCACCCCATACAAATCTCATTTAATATGGACTCACGGTCACAATTAGTCCACATGTTATTTTAAATATAGTTTTTTAATTGTCCAAAACATATAATTTTAATTCGGTTGATCTTGTCTAAGGTTGCTTTGGGACAATTTCGATAGCAATTATTTTCTTTTTACCTTTGTCAATGTTTTTTCATTGATCTCATCTAAACTTATTTTTCTTCAACTTTGCTTATGAGTGATTTTTAGGTGATCTTTAGTATGACTGATTTTGGCCAATCTTGTTTAAGATTATTTTTGGCTGATCTTGGTCAAAAATATTTTAGGTAAGCCTTGATTAGACATTTTTTATAAAAAAAAAAGTGATTTTGACTATTTTATTTATATATTTATTTTAATTATTGTATTATTCATAATATTTATGTTGTTATTTGTTAACTGATTGATAAGTGTATCAATTTTATTACAATGTGTAAAGATTAAACGAAAGATCGAGTGTCGAGTTTATAAAAACTTTGTTTGTACTTGCGTAATTACCCAATTTGTAAGCAGGGAAAAGGGAGTAGAATAAGAAGAAAGAAAAAAATTGAATTTAAGAAGGCAAGAATAATAAAATTAACAAGATGAGTATAAAAGATGATTTCAAAATGCAATTATGAAGATGTATGCATATGCACAACAAAGTCACTTTATCCCTAATAATGCATTGTTGAGATGTTCTTCCCCAATTCTTTACACATTACCATTTTTCAATGTATAACCCCTAAAAACAAATGTATGGATGGCCAAACCATACAATAGAGATGAAAAACATAAAAGAGATAATAAAAATTAAAATTACATTAATACATAAGAAGAGTGGTTACATTATAAGGACATTGGTTGCTAGGCTCCCAACAGAGGGAACTTAGCCTCTCATAGCCCAGACTTTACACTTTAGAGACTAATAGAAGAAGGAGTTAGATGATTAATAGCAAGAAACTGGGAAATGACTAAGAAAAGAGGGTTTCCTTTGAGGGAAAGACCCAGACTTTGGATTTTTTCATTGGAGAGCGCTTTGAGACTCGATGTGTCTTTCCTTTCTACTTCCTCCTCCTCATATAGGTTCTAGATAGCTTACTTTTCATGATGACTTCGCGCGGGCTTTTGCGCTAAATGCGCCTTTGAGTTTCGCTGTGGCCTTTCTGCGCGCTAAGCCTAGAGTGCGAGTTAAGCCTGGAGTGCGCGTTAAACGAGCGATCCAATTCTTCCAACTTTTCTTCAAGATTTTTTCTTTCAGTTTTTGCATCAATTTTCCTCTAAAACACTTGAAATTTTCTTCTTTTAACGTTTGCTTATAAAAAATTATAAATATATTAATTTCTTCATTATTTCATTACAAACAATAGTAAAATGAAGAAATTGTAATCATTATTAGCTAAAATTAACTTAAATTTTGCATTTATCATTATTTTAACATTATATTTCAAAATATTGATAGTAATAAATGATAGATAATAGAATTAAATATATTTATATTAAAAAAAGGAAAGGGATGTACTTAGTAAACCTAACAATATAATCCTAATGAGTTTGTATTAATAATATAAAAAAATAATATAATAAATCGTGTTAATGGAAAATATTTGTAACGCTCAATTCTTATTCTCAGGTGATAAATCATACTACTGAGTATACGTACTAATATTGTATTTAAATATTTAAGACGATAATTTATTTCTGATGCGACGAATTATTGGTTTATTACTGTTTTTTTCCCCCTCGTATCTGCGCATCACTCGAGCAAATATAATATCCGAATGAAGTAAAAAATATAGTATCCGAAGAATTTCATCATTGAATTTTCGTTAAGTTAAATAATATTCCAACCAAAAATAGATGTTTTGGTTAATAGTTGATAATTCCAAAAAAAAAAAAGTGTTAGATTAGTTTTGGAGTCATCGTCACCTAATCGTCACGCATGTACCACGAGAATACAATTTGAATTTGCGCATCCGCAAAATACAAAAATAATTAACGTGGAAAGGATCAAAGCACAATTATATAGAGGTTTTAAAGTTTGTTAATATAAAATATTATCTTGGTGGCTTTTGGATTTGGTCTACTTATTAATATTTAATTACTCAATTATTTACCTACATTAGCGACAAAGAGGTAAGGTAAATGATAAGGTGCCTAATTTGTTTCCCTGAGTTAACAGCTACATTTGCAAAACGATGTTCCTGTCAAATTTGCCTATATATTCAGAAATCACGAGCCTGGCTGCTCTAGAACACAAAGATTTGGTTTTTATTCTACCTAACACCACATGGATACGTTGCCGGAGGATTGTGTTTCCAAAATTCTGTCTTACACATCTCCACCAGACGCATGTAGATTCTCTATGGTCTCTTCAACCCTACGCTCTTCCGCTGACTCTGACCTTCTCTGGCGAACTTTCTTTCCTTCTGATTACTCTGACATTGTCTCAAGGGCTCTCAACCCCCTCTCCCTTAATTCCTCTTCTTCATACAAACACCTTTTCTATGCTCTTTGTCATCCACTCCTCCTAGATGGAGGCAACATGGTACATATTTGATGTCCTTTCATGCTAGCTTCATTTGTTTTGCATCATATAATTTTATATATTAATCAATCAATTAATTAATTATGTGTACATATTGTAGAGCTTCAAATTAGACAAGTCTTCGGGTAAGAAATCTTATATCCTATCTGCAAGGCAGCTTTCTATAACGTGGAGCAATGACCCTTTGTATTGGAGCTGGAGACCAGTTCCTGAATCAAGGTAATTAATTTATTCATAAACATTTAAACTAATGATCCAGTTTCAACTTTCTTTCAGCACGCGTTAATTTGCTTAATTAAGCAGACAAACTTTGAAAATATTAAATACAACATTTTAAAAATTAACTGATGTTTATATTTCTTGGTCCGCTTAATTATGATGAATGATTGAGCAGGTTCAAAGAGGTGGCCGAGCTGAGAACGGTGAGCTGGTTAGAAATCCAAGGCAAAATTGGGACGAGGATTCTAACGCCAAACACGTCATATGTGGTTTATCTGATAATGAAGACATCCCACCGAGAATACGGGCTTGATTCGGTGGCGTGTGAGGTATCAATTGCGGTGGACAACAAAGTGAAGCAGAGTGGGAGGGTATATTTGTGTCAGAATGAGAAAGATGAGAACAATTTGAAGAAGGAGAGTATTGGAATTCCAATGAGAAGAGAAGATGGGTGGATGGAAATTGAGATGGGTGAGTTCTTCTGTGGTGAAGCTGATGAAGAGGTTCTGATGAGTTTGATGGAGGTGGGTTATCAGTTGAAGGGAGGGCTTATCGTTGAAGGCGTTGAAATCAGACCAAAAATTATTGTTTGACTAAAAACAGGGACAACTAAACTGTCATAATTGACAAATATACCTCGTCTACACGCCAATGCCACGGGTTGCATGCACAACTTCAGTCCATTTTGTTCTGTTTCTTTTTTAAATTTCTCTATGTATTTTTTTTTTTTTTACAAATCCTCAATGAATATTTTCTGACCAACTTTTATTGCTCCAAGAGTATAAAAAAATACAAATAAGCTGTTGGTCCAAATAATACTAAATTTATCTCTTTCTTAGATTTTGAATTCGATTCTAATGAATCTAAACAAATGTGATCGGAGAGAAAAATATCATTAAAGCTCATCGGTTGGAGTTTTCAACCTAGATTAGTTATTGAGAAAATTGTATATAATTCATATAATAACATGATAAAAAAGAAAAAACATAAAAAAAATATCTACCTATAGATTAATTGGTATTTTGAATTAATTGAACTTAATTAATAATCTCGATTTAAAGTCGAAAATTCAGTAAAAAAATAAAATTCAAAGTCATAAATATATATTTCTCGTTAGATATTCAGAAAAACTACATGACACTGTCTTATAAAATAATTTTAACTCCGAAAACCTCAAACTGTGTTATCCAATAATCCAAATGCAGTGTCCAAATTAATCATCATACCTGCGCTTACTTATATTGAGTGATCAATTATTATATTTTTACCAATCTGGGATCTGCAAGATTAAAATATATGTGGAATCATGCATGCATGTTGCCGATAATCCCGCTAAAGTTTCATATGCTTATAGAGTTAAAGTTATCTATCCCAGTCCTTCTCACGCATAATGTGTTTCAGGACTCATTTGTGATGTCAAATTAGGTACGATATAACAATTAATATGACATACAATTTTGTTGAACTTTGTGTATGAGTGCCGTATCTATGTTAAGTTGGAATTTGATTTAGATGTGCTCACATCACGTGGTAAAAGGTTTCTATATTGTTGTTTAATAATAAATTACTTTTTGATTCGTTATGTTGCCTAACATGTACGTAAGGTCAGTTAAATAATTTTTTTTAATATTTACTTAAAAATATAGGTAATATAATTTTGATTGGTTAACATCTAAAAATCTTAAAAAATTTAAAGAAAAAAAAATTAACATGATAATCTATGAAAATTAAATTCAAAAACATATTCTACAATTTACCTTATAAAAAAAAGTCAAACAAATTCATTTTGCATACATTAATGGTCCACTCGGACTTTAAGGGGTCTCAAAACGTGTGAAAAACACTCGTTTTTTTGAATAAAAAAAATGTTTTAACTTCGTAGTAGATTTTTAAAATGTTAAATATTTAATAATTACATAATAAATAATTTTAATTTATTAAGAGTGATTAAATATTTGTTTCCTAAAAAGTTTCATCATATGAAATTTTCTCTCTTTCTATAAATATTGATATTGATTACCCATTAGATAGTAAGAATTTAAAGAAAAATATCTTAACCTTAAAATTTTCTTGAAACAAAAATAATTGCTCAATATTGATGAATTAACTTTAGTTTTAGAAATAAAACTTTTAGAAGAAAAAAAATATACAAACAGAAAATGATACACCACAATATACTTAATTACATAAAAAATAGTTTTTTTTAAATATCTTTTATATTTAGAATTTTACTCGATCCATCTAAACAAGTCATTAGATTACTGATCATCATATTTCGTCTCAAGTTAAATAATAATAATATCAGTTTACAATTCTTGTCAACACGACGACTTCACGCACCCATTAGCATTTTCATTTTAGATTAATTTGAGTAAATTATGTCTTTCTCTGTTTTCAAGCATATTCAATTTAAGTTTTTGTTTTTAAAAAGTATGTGTTCTTTAGAAGAAAAATATATATTATATTTAATTTTATTTTAATATTTTCTCGTTTATTGTATACATCATTAAGAACTAATTTTAAATATTTATTATAATTTTTGTGACTTTAAAAATTTAAAATTAAAATTAAAAATTGTTGATAAAAGTATTTAAAAATTTATAATATCTTTTAAAATATTAAAACCAATAATATGATATTTAATATTAATTGCTAACGACACTAAAAAACTACAAAATACATTTACAAACATATTCATAATTATTTATTAATGTTAAGATGTTTTTATATTGATAATATAATGAAATATAATTCATATTCATCTACCTTAAGAAGGAAATATATTTGAAAAAAAAACGAAAAAGATGAATGTAATTCGACACAATTAATTATATACCGAATAGTTTGGTACTTTGTTCATGGAAAACACCATTATTGAACAATCAATTAACTAACACTTATTTTTGGTGGAACTAATAATTATTAAAAGAAAATTGTTTGTACTCTAGTGATTACTTGGATGATTGCAACTAAATTTCTACCCTCGATCCTTTCGACTTGCGGTTACCGCCAAAGCAAACAACGATTTCCATGCAAATAAGAGATCCCCATTGTAAATGGTTTAAAAACATACTCACATAAAAAGTTTCTAAATGAAACCTGTTACGTAAATTTGTCCACACGTTGGTGTACTTTAGTTCCATCTTTTTGTGCAGCCTAATAGTATGGTCATATCTGGTCCTTTTTAATCGTTTATGTTTGAATTTATAGAAATCAAATAAATAGGAAAGAATTTTTTTTCTCGTTTGAAGGAAAACTAAAAAAAGAAAATTAAACCTCTCATTTCACAATACTAACCTGAATTTAGTTAGAGGACCTCAAATAATAATAAACTAACCAAAATTTGAATATAACTATAAATTTTCTTATTAGAGGATTTAATTTTACAAAATAAACTAACAAAAATAACAATTAACAAATGTGTACCTTAAAAAACATTAAAAACTTAAATAAATAAATTGGTGCCAACCATATTTACTCACAAAAAATTATACATGAACATAATAAGTAAATAAAAAAATAATACATTTGAAAAAAAGAAGAGTCAAACATATATCTATCTATATATATATATACAAGATGGTTAAATATAATCTAACTCGTCATTTTTTGTTTACTAGGTGAGTTGATGCGTAGACTCAACATGTTTTATCACTCCAAAACATAAAGAATGATATGTTTTTTTTTTTATTTCAAAATATGCAATTTAGTTATATTTTTTCAACTTAGTGGAATCAAACTTAATTTTGATATACAGTATTTATCTAACTTTTTTTATCACTAGGCTGATCTTAGTATATATTGAATATATAATAAATGTAGCTACTTGCAAGGTTGCAACACATTGCACATGTAACTGAGATGTGGAACATATAATATCTCAGTCCATCATTAATGTTTATGGACGATGCCATTTCTTGTATATGTGCTTATTCGTCGGATGCTAATTACTCATAAGTCATATCTAACCAAGTTATTATTCAATTTAACCAGAAATTCGAATTGATCATAATCAGGCATAATGCGATTCCTTTTACGAACTTATTTTTAAAAGGGTCTTTTTTAAAACATATTCCTCAAGGGGCCTGATTTGTAAAAAAAAAAAATCACGTGATATCGTCATTCCCATTAGCGTAACCTTACTGTTTATGTCAGCAAAAAAAAATATGTGTGCCAAGTGTGTTTCGCCATTAGCACTGGCAAAACACATTGCTTGTGTGACATACATATCATCAACTCCAACTGCATAACACCAGAAAAAGGATTCACTTGCCATGTAGATTTCGCCAATGATAGTGACAAAACACATTGTGCATGTCACAAGGTTAAATTCTTCAAAATTATCTTTATTAAAAAATCTACTAGTTCTATTAATTGTTTTTTACCTTAATTATGAGTGTGTTTAAATAAATAATCAAATTTTTAATTATAAGTTCTTAAATAATATAATAATATATTCTTGCTTATATTTTGTGACGGTATATTATTCAGCCTTCACACAATTATTTTATGAAATGAACAATTAAAATTTTGTCTTACACAAAATAAAAGGCACTTCAACCCACTAGAACCTACAACCTCTCAAAAGCACAGTGAGGAACCCATAGGTTTTTGCCAATACTGTTGGCGGAACCTTGTGACATGCGCAATGTGTTTCGCCATTATCATTGGCGAAACCCACATGGCACGTGAATGCTTTTTCTGCATGAACAATGTTATTGCCGCGGTGTTACGCAGTTGAAGTTGGTGATATGCATGTCACGCAAACCGTGTGTTTCGCAGTGGTGATGACGAAACACACTTGACACACGTATTTTTTGTTCTAACATGAATGATAGGATTATGCGGATGAAAATGACAATATCACCTGATTTTTTTACAAAATAGAACCCTTGAAAAATATATTTAAAAAAAAAACCTTTTTAAAATTAAGTTTGTAAAAGGAACCCATAACGTCATTTTGGCTCATAATCATACACTCGAATTGCGGTAGGTTTACGTATTAGTGCTTACCCGCAACTAAACCTAATTTATTTATGTAACTGACGTAAGAGCTAAGCAGTTAGCAAAAATGAGAGCATAATGGCAAGAAAACAAAGACATGGTATGTATGTGGGCCAAATGCACCGAATAGAGTGGTGCCTTGATCCACGTGCTGACATGTGGATTGCATTATAATTTTGTGATGCCAGGGGTTGGGACCACGACAGAATTTTCAATTTTATCTTCCCGGTTAGGTAGTTTTACTTACAAATACTAAGATACAGGAGTGGTATTCAAAATAAGAAAAACTGATGTTAAATCATTTGCTTTGATTTTTGTATTTTATAAATCGGGGTCTGATTTCACTTGTGATTTTTGAAATGTAAAAATTAAATTAAATATTTTTAGAAATTTTTGTTATAATTAGTATCTTGTCGATGAATATCTATTTTTTTATGGTTAAACACAAATATTATAAATGTTATTTTATTTTTTAATTTTGGAACCTGAAAATAAATATAATGTTTTATTTTTAATTTGAATGTTTGTTATTCAAGTTGAAAATAATTACTATTTTATTTTAAGTTTAATTGTTGTTTATTTATACTGTTTTATGGTTAAACTAGTTATTATTTAAATTTTATTTAATTATTAACACAATTTTATTATTTAATAATAAAATTTTCAAACCACAAAAATTAAATCAAACTAAATTAAAAAAAGTAATTTAATTTAGTTCATATTTTATAAATAATTTAAATTGAATCAAATTGCATCACATTTGATTTTTTTACTTGATTGAGACTAAACTTTAAGTTAAAATTACACCGCAAACAACTCTGCTCACATATGATTAATAATTTCTTTAGTTTTATGTTTTTTAAGGTAATTATTATTTTTATATCAAGAACTAAAATAGTAAAAAATAACTTTAACTGAATACATCTAAAACTTTTTTTTTCTTTATAAAATTGATAAATTAACTTACCAAAGAAATACTCTATTAGTATTATTTTCTTTTAATGTGTGTGCATTGGAGCTTTTTTAGAATTAATTGAAAACTAGAGCAGTACTAATTGAATGGAATTGCACACTCCTGAATCCTGAATGGAATTGACACGGGATCGTCACACGTGGTCAAACAGGGTCACCTTAACTCCATCTCTGTTTTCCGTTTATTCTCTTTGCTCCCAGCTCCGACAAACAGCACAACACAACGTCTTCATCCATTTCAACACCTCTCATTGACCACACAACCATTTTTCTCTCTCTGCACTCTCCAATCATGCGCCTAACTTACTAACAACTCTTCAACTTTATAGCCACCGAAACGATGTCGGAGAATCTCGACGCTTCCGAAATCTCGCCGAGCACTTCGTCCGCAAGTCTCGGCGAGACGCCGGAAATTGCCGCCATACCACTCGGAATCGATCTCGTGTCGGCGGCCAGGCGAAATATCTGCTTCTTGAGGACCGTGGCGGATTCTTTGTGGCTTCACCACACGCCCATTATGGTCGAAGCCGTAAGAAGGTCAACTCTTTAGACTAAATAGCACTCCCCTCGTGTGTTTTCTTGTTACAGTAATCTAATCTGACGGTGGAGCGTTTTTGCAGGTACCATGATTTCTGGATGCCGTTGATTGCTGATCTCACGCTGCAAAACTCTTCCCCTCCCATGATTCTTCCTCCCCTTGACATCCACTGGGTTTGGTTCTGTCACACTTTAAACCCCGTAAGTTCGTTATCCTTGAAAAATATATATATTTTTTTTAAAAAAAGCAAAATTTATTCAGTATTTAATGATGTTTTATTTTAGGTGAGTTACAGGGAATACTGTGAAACGAGATTCTCGAAGCTGATTGGCAAAGCGGGAATCTTTGACGAAGAGAACAGAGAGTACGCGTTGATGCGGTGCATGGAGATTTGGAGCAGTAGATACCCGTTGGAGTCGTTTGAGAACGAGGCGAGTTGGGATTCGCAGGATTCGGATACTGTGGCTGTTGTTGGGGGGAGTTTGAAGGAGAGAGTGTTTAAGGAAGTTGAAAAGCAGAGGGTGTTGTTGTGTTCCATGTTTGTAGAACCGTACAGGTCCGAGATGGTGTACTTGATTGCAGCGAGACAGCGATACAAGGCTTTCTTGTTTATGCTGCAGAGGTTCACACGTGAGTTCTCTTCGCGCTTGGTTCCTACTTCGGACATTCTCTTAATGTGGCTGACCCATCAGGTGCGTTTCACCTTGACTTCAATTTCGTTTATTGAATTATTTGTTCTTTTGGTGACTTTCTTTTCTTCCTATGTTAATTTTCTCAATTCCTCTTTTCTGATTCTCGTTTATATTACTTTAATTGTTTTGTTTTGATGGAGTAGAGCTACCCAACAGTGTATTGTGAAGATTTGAAAGCATTAGCTATAGAAGGTGATCTGCAGAAGGTGGCAACTCTGTCTGAAACGGTGAAGGAAAAGGAGTCTGAAGAAACCAAGAAGTTGTGGGATAGGGCGTTTAATCAACCTTATGAGAAAGCTGGTGGAGAGGTGCCTTTTATGTTGGACGTTGTTACCTCAATCAAATCCCCTGTCTATTGGGAGGAATCAGGCACAGATGTCAATACAAAATACAGGTCCATGCTTCCAAGATTTTTATTGGAGGTCAATTTCATATTCTCTTTCTCTATATGCTTCTTTTGCTGTCTTTTCTTTTATACTTGCTAGAATGTTGTGGACTGGATTGCAATTTTCTGTTCAGTCTTTGTTGTAAGTGACATAAAGTAGTTTTGTTTGGTTAATGTTAAGGGACACCATCATCAACTTGGTTGTAGAAACAGTAGAATCTGATAGCCATATTCTTTGGCTTTAGTTTGCCTAAACACGAGGATGTTATTTAATACACCATTCAATTCTTTCTGTTGGTAATTTTTTCATACATCTATGAGGAACCTACTCCAAGCTTCTATGCAATAGTGTATAAGTGGTGGTGTTGCAACAATATGTAGCATCTTTCAGACAATACCTGCTCTAGAATATCATGGACATATATGACAGTATTGCAAAAGAATAAAGTGTGTCTAATTTTTACAATGCAGGCCTGTGTGTTTGTGAG
Source organism: Glycine max (assembly GCF_000004515.6). NCBI lineage: Eukaryota > Viridiplantae > Streptophyta > Magnoliopsida > Fabales > Fabaceae > Glycine > Glycine max. Next base: position 38,740,355 of record NC_038246.2, read on the forward strand.
GCTTAAGCAAAGAATAACAACATTGCAGAAGGATATAAACCATGATTTCCTACACCTCCGAATAGTAAGGTGTCATAGTGAACTAAAGCTAGATAAAGCCTTGTCCAAGTTCACCAATGATTCATGGAAAAAAGCTTGGCACTTTTACTGTGAGTTTGGGACTAAGGGAGTTATGTTTGAGTATCGTCGTCATGGTGGTAACTGCCTAAGAGGAAGTAGCCTGCTAGATACTGTTTCGTTCCGCTGGAATGATTTATTGAGAGCAGATTCTTTAACTTTGGAAAAGGAAGTTAGTCAACAGGTGAATGTTGTTACGTCAATAACCCCACCAGTTCAGGCACCATACTTGTTGAAATGTGTACCTGATCGAGTCACTGATGATTCTGGGGCTATGATATCTGATGTGATTCTGAAGATGAATAGTTATCGTCCACAAGAAGGGCGATGGTTGTCTCGCACAGTTCTTGATCATGCAGGGAGAGTGTGTTTTGTTATTAGAATTAGGTGAATTTCATGAACTCTACCTTGATAATAAGAGATACTGGGTACAGTTAATACTGCAATACCATTTTGTACTTATTAACAGGCAAATATTTCAACTACAGGGTAGGAGGAGGATTTTGGAGAAGAGGGGGTGAAGCTCCTTCAGCTGTAAAATGGGAAGATAGGATTATAGAGATACGGGAAGGATCTTGGTCTTATGTTGCTGGTTACATTGGTAGAGCACCTGGTATGTTTTATGTTCAGGTTACATAAATTTAATCGTGGTAGATCTGTCTTAACTTCCTTGCATAGTTCAAAAACTATACTTCTGCTCAGAAAATATCTTGCTTTCATATCTTATTTCTTTGATTCTTTCATATTAGTTCAGATTCAGAAGTTGTCTGAAGGTAGTTTATATTTCACGTTGAGAAAAAAATCTCAGCCTTCAATACTTGTCAAAGATAGGCCCCCCCACCGCACTCCTAAATTGGCTATATTCTGTGACATTATGTTTGGCTTCTACTAAGCCTTGGTCCTATCTCTTTATAATTTAGCTATATTAGGTGTTGTGAAGTAATACTTGAACTTCATGTTTTTATGTCTCCCTCTTGATATGATGCTTGTTTGACGACATAGTTATAATACAAAATTATATTTCTGCTCCTATCCTTGTGGAGCAAATCTCAAATATTTCTTTTTTGTTTCTGTCTAGTACAGAGAAGGTGGTGGCCACTGCAACACCAAAGGAACCTACTGAACAATGTAAAGCTGCATGGTGCTTTTCAACAGGAGATGAACTTACAATACAATGGGAGTCATCACAATCAGTGTCAGGTCTCACCTTTAGTTTGCTAAATCAAACATCTCTAGAGTCATCGGTAGAGTGTCAACTTCCCTAAACATTATCCTAAAATCCTTCAAATTTTGCTTCTTAATCTGGCTAACTCCCAAGTTGCAATCATCAATTGCAGGTACAGTTATTGAGAGGGAGGCAGATGCAATATCAAGTAAAGAAAACAAAGTCAAAGAGAAAAGGCGAAGACATGAAAATCGAGTTAGAGGAGAAAGAGATCGAGGGAGAAGAAGACGAGGAGAGTTTTATAACAGTAGTCCGTTTCACAGAAGATAACCCAGATGGAAAAGCAACTGCTCTTCTAAATTGGAGGCTATTGGTTGTTGAAGTATTGCCAGAAGAAGATGCAGTACTGATGCTTCTCCTTTGCCTTTCAATACTCAAAAGTGTATCAGAAATGAAGAAACAAGACGTGGGAGGCTTGTTGGTGAGGAGAAGATTAAAAGAAGCAAGGCTTGGAAGTAGGGATTGGGGTTCTGTGATACTTCATCCATCTTCATGGTCATCATCCATTGATTCAACTTATCTTCAACCCTGGCATTGGAATGCTGTGGTTGTCATGAAATCTGATGCTGTAGATCAGCTGAAAAGGTATCCAACATTAAGTCCATCACCAGTGGAAGGTAGTGACAAGTTATACAAACAAGGAATTTTAAGTTAAGCCTGTCTTCAATTTTAGCAAGTACTATTACTATCATTAATTGCAAAAATAAAATAAAAAATTGCTTGCTTCAAGTTCACATTTTTTCTGTTCAAAATTCTGAGCCAGAAAAGTTTGTTTGGAGCATAAAATCCCCTCCTCCATAATTTTAGCTGTGTGCGTGTACAAATTTTATTCAAATTCAATTGAGTTTAACTGAATTTAGTTTATATTTTTTAAAATAAAAAATTAATTATATAACTTATATATAGTTGAATCAAAATTTTAACGTTTGAGAAATATTGAATTCAATTGAATGCAAAATGCCATTGATTTGGTATTTTCTTAACTAATATTTTCATTTTGTACTAATTTCTACTTATATTAATTATACAGACTATATATAATAAGATAATAAATTATATATGAAAGTTGACGATTTAAATCAAGAATGAATAGTGCATGCACTACAATGTAATGTAAAGGCTTTTCCTTTTAATTATAAATTCTTATGTCCAGTAAATTAATTTATTTTTCAATAACTTATTCTATATTTAATTGCGTTTTTCAATAACTTCCTTAAAAGTTATATTTAACTATGATATATGGTTGATTAACACTTTTACACATACGGTTTACTCTATAACCAAATTCCAATGTAGCGATCCCTTCTATTTTGGTCAAAAGTAAGGTAAACTGCGATTCTTTGCGGCACATGTTTCTTATTGTGACAGTGTAGCCAATTGAAGGTTGCATGCTTGCAGCACATGCTATTTAATGTGATAGTGTAGTCATTTCATTTTTACATATATAATGTTATTTTCCGTCGCATGTTTTTTTAATGAGTATTTCTTTTTATATATCTGTACTTTCCTCAAATATTATTAATCAAATATAATTAATCTCAAATTAAATTTTAAAACTTGATTCACCCATGTTAAATGAAGATAAAAGGATTAATTTAAGATGATTGAGAGATAAATTTTTGGTTAGTTGTAAGGGTAATGCGTGAAATGCATATCTAAAGGAGAGAAGAGAAAAATATATTGAGATTAATTGTCTAATTAGGATAGTGAGAATAGCGAAATTAAGTCCTAGGTTTCAAGTTCTATATTTTAATTTATCTTATAGAAAGTAAATTTATTTTAATTAAACAAAACTATTGAAGTTCAATTTGGAGATTGATGGTTAAGAAGTAGAAGGTTATTTGAGATGATTGAAAAATAAATTTCTGGCTAGTTACAAAGGTAGTATATTTAATACGCTTCTAAAAGACAGAAGAATGAGAATATATTATCGATATAGTGTCTAGTTAAGAGATAAGGAAAGTGACACTGACAATAATAAATTATGTAAATTATAATTTATAATATAGAATTAGATTTGATTTCTTTTTACAACTGGCGTGCGTGACTAGTCTATTATAGTCCGATATTTCTTTCCTTCTTTGATATACGCTTATACGCGTAGAATATATTTGTGAAGGCCATGAAATGGAGACGTATCACGTATGTAAAACTTTTACCTCTACGCACGTTGGAATTTAAATTTTAAACATGCGTGCCTTCCACTAACTCAAGCTTTTGTTCGTTGATTGAAATCAAGTTATAATGAGAACCATAACTATGTGAATAATGTGACCATGTCCTTTCTTACAATTCGACACCGTTTTCGCACCCTGAAGTGTAGTCAAGTTAATGCAGCTAAATATAAATATGCAATAGCTTAAGTTAAGTCTTCACAAGCATAAACCCAATATTGCTATGGCCACAAACATGAAAATATGCACTACCTTGTACACCCTTGTTTTCCTCTTCACCCTCTGTCTTTTTTCATCACATGCAGCTTTCTCCTCCACTCCAAATGGCTCATGCGACACCACACCCTACCCAGCATTCTGCAAAACTACTCTGCCAGCTTCTCAATATTTATCCATACAAGACCAATGCCGTTTCTTCCCTCAGCAATCCTTATCAATCACAAAAACCATTTTCAATTTGGTCTCTTCTTATCTCAGAGACCCCTACACCATTCCTCATTCAACAGTGCACGCCCTTGAAGATTGTCTTAATCTTTCAGAACTTAACTCTGATTTCTTGTCCAATGTCCTCCAAGCCATTGAAAACACCCTGGCTAGCTATGAGGTCTATGACTTACAAACCTTGCTTAGTGCAATTTTAACTAACCAACAAACGTGCTTGGATGGTTTTAAAGAGGTAACACCCTATCCTATAGTTACCAATGCCTTATCAAGTCCTCTTTCTGATGCAATCAAACTATATAGCACATCTTTAGCCCTTTTCACCCGTGGTTGGGTTAGTGCAGCCACCACCACCACAGGAAGTTCAACCACGGTTGAGACTATTATTAATAGAAAGTTGCTGCAAACAAGCGTTGACGACAATGTGGTGGTGAACCCAGATGGGTCTGGGGATTTCGCCACCATAAATGATGCAATACATGCTGCACCTAACAATACCGGTACCAACAACGGGTACCATGTAATTTATGTTGTCGCTGGGATTTACAATGAGTACGTGTCTGTTCCTAAGAGCAAGCAGAACCTAATGCTCGTTGGAGATGGCATCAACCGCACTGTGCTCACTGGCAATCGCAGCGTGGTCGATGGCTGGACCACTTTCCAATCTGCCACTTTCGGTGAGCTATGTTGAAAGCTCACGTTAGATATAGCTATCATGTTCTAAAATGTCACGTATTATCTGTTTATGCATGCTCATTAATTCCAGTACTTGGGTCGGATAAGGAGTTGAAATCTAAGTTATTTAGATATTATTCTTAACACAAAGTTCTCAAATCCATCAGTGATATATATGAGTGGACATTTTTATGAGAGTAAAAAAAGTAAATCTAAACCATATATATAATCAACATGAATGATCAATACGGTCCCTAACCCAATTAATTGAATATAATATATAAATTGTTATAAATTATACTATTAATTAAGAATTTATTTTTAATTAATTTCTATGATATCTGTTTTCAATTTCTACCAATAAATAGAAAACATAAATCATCATATTTAATATTAGATAACTACTTTAAAAAAAAGTGATACGACTTTTTAAAATTCTCATGATTTATGTGTTTTAATTTTGACCAAAGGATAAATTATCAATATTTATTTCTTTGACTCTCACTAGATACTTTCTGTACATATTCTTATCAAAGATTATTTTCCTATGAGACATTCAATTTGACCTTTTGTACTTAACTTTTTCTTATGCCAATTCAGAAAATTGTCACATATTAGACTTATCTGCTTGTGTGTTGTTCAGCTGTAGTTGGAAAAGGGTTTGTTGCAGTGAACATAACATTTCGCAACACTGCGGGATCCAGCAAGCATCAAGCAGTGGCTGTGAGAAACGGGGCAGACATGTCCACGTTCTACAATTGTAGTTTTGAAGGTTACCAAGATACACTGTATGTACATTCCCTAAGGCAATTCTACAAAAGCTGTGACATTTATGGAACAGTGGACTTCATATTTGGCAACGCAGCAGCACTACTCCAGGATTGTAACATGTATCCAAGACTTCCTATGCAAAACCAGTTCAATGCAATCACAGCACAAGGCAGAACAGATCCAAACCAAAACACTGGCATCTCCATACAAAACTGTTGCATAATAGCAGCCAGTGACTTGGGTGATGCTACCAACAATTATAATGGGATAAAGACATATTTGGGTCGGCCTTGGAAGGAGTATTCGAGGACTGTTTACATGCAATCTTTCATTGATGGCCTAATTGATCCAAAGGGGTGGAACGAATGGTCAGGGGATTTTGCTTTGAGCACGCTGTATTATGCAGAGTTTGCTAACTGGGGACCTGGTTCTAACACTAGCAATAGGGTCACATGGGAAGGTTACCATCTCATTGATGAAAAGGATGCAGATGATTTCACGGTGCACAAGTTTATTCAAGGTGAGAAATGGCTGCCTCAGACAGGAGTGCCTTTCAAAGCTGGGTTACAGTGAATAATTTTGGTGCTGCTTACACACTTCAACTTGTGTTCTGATTGAATTTATTGTATCAAAGAGATACCTTATGCATCTATAAATACCTTTATATGTATGAATGCATTTTTTATGTATGTCAATAAAATTTTAAAAATAAATAAGTCAACTAACAAGTTTTTAAGAAAAGTCAGAAAGATCATTTTTCTTCATTGTATTGAAAAAACTTCAAGTGTTGATTAAAAATAATATAAGAAAAAATATAAGAATGTGGGACAATTTATCATATAGGATGACTTTATTGGTTGAGTTAAGTCTAATTCAAATTTTAAAATGATATAAAAGTTTATCTTATATCCATTAACCAGAGCCACCTTTCTAATGTTGGAATTTTATAGAATCCTTACAAAATATTACTAATCACCCGTAATACATTAGGTTGATTTCATAATAATTGATTAAACAAACGTAACGAGATTTGAATTCGTAAGTGATTTCTGATCTATGCGTTCTTCTTAGGATCTACTACAAAATGTTGCAGAGACAACGGGTAACCGGTTAACAACGTAACAAGTGGTTTCATGATTTTTTTTCAACCAGAACTTCTTTATTTCTCAACAGGACATTCGTAACTATTCATATGAAGAGAAAAGAAACTATGTGTGATGGTTCAGTGTATTAAATATCATAGTTTTCTTATAATATGTTAACAAAAGAAACTATGTGTGATGGTTCAGTGTATTAAATACCATAACTTTCTTATAACATGTTAACTTACTAGGATTCTTATTATTCCTTACTAAGTCAACACTAACTGTTTCATATTATCTCATTGTCTAAGAGACTCACTTAATTTGATCACATACAATAAAATTCACTAATAATAAATAATTAATATAATTTTCTTATAATATTAGTTCATCTTAAATGTTGAAATAGAAAATTTCAACAACTGCATATCACCTTATTATATTCTTTCTTTCCTATCTAGGCACATTTTTGTCCTTTTTTATTTGCGTATAGGTTGCCCGGCCCAAACTAACGCATAATATATACAAGATGCTAAATCCGTGCTCGCCCGAAGTTAAGCATGAACGAGAGAGAAAGGAAAGGGCGTGGACTAATGTTGGTGATTGAGATGAAGAATTCAAATAGGATTCTAATGCTAAAACTAGCACCATCCAAGATAAAAACACAAACCTCATCACTTTCTATATATTGTGCGGCTTCTGCGCTTCATCTCTTGTAGAAGAAAAAAGATATATTGCTGATCTAACATGTGACTCCAAATGTCACATTGAGCATAACCAACTTTTAAACCATTCATTCATCTATATATAAGGAAATTTCTATTTTGCCCGCCAATCAGAGATTCCCGCTCCAAAAGGGTTTGACTGAGGATTGCCATAGCCTCACAGGCCCTTTCCCAGTTTCCCTTCACTTCTTTGCGACAACACGTGCAGGAATCAAAATACAAGTTAAAATATAGAAAGAAAAAAGAATCACAAAGTTCAATTATATTTGATTTGCATGTAATTTTTCTTGTCATTTAATTACTCCAATTTGTTATTCACAATGCGTTACTCTTATTGTATTTGCATACATTTAATTTGAAGGGGTTGATAGGGGGCGCTTAATTCAAAATTATGGGGGAAGATGGACAAAGTAAGAGGAGAATCGCCATCATTGGGGTCTCTACCATCTTTCTAGTGGCTATGGTCGTGGCGGTCGCAGTTGGTGTCAATTACTTCAATTTGAACGGTGGTTCCAACGATGATGCACACGATGACAAGTCCCAAATTGCTTCCTCTGTGAAAGCGGTGAAAACCCTTTGCAAACCCACGGATTACCAGAAAGAATGCGAGAAAAGCTTGCGTGCAGAAGCTGGAAACACCACGGACCCAAGAGAACTCATCAAAATTGCCTTCAAAATAACCATTAAGAAAATGGGAAACGGGCTCAAGAAAACGGATTTCATGCACGAGGTTGAGAATGACCCTAGATCCAAGATGGCACTCGAAACATGCAAGCAACTCATGAATCTTTCCATTGATGAATTCAAGAGGTCGCTTGAGAGAATGGGAAAGTTTGATCTCAACAACCTCGACAACATCCTCAATAGTTTAAGGGTGTGGCTTAGCGGTGCAATCACGTACCAAGAGACATGCTTGGATGGCTTCAAGAACACCACCAACAAAGCAGGGAATAAGATGAAGAACTTGTTAAAGAGTACCATGCACATGAGTAGCAATGCCCTTGCAATCATATCAGAACTTGCAGACACTGTTGTGAAAGTGAATGTGACGACCAAAGATATTGGGCATCGCCAGCTTGTTGAGGATTCTGGGGACGAACATGTTTTTGGTCAACACAAGGTTATACCCTCGTGGGTTGAGGATGAGGAGGATGGTGTTGGTGTTGGTGTTCGTAGGTTACTTCATGAAAGTGCTTACAAAATCAAGCCTAATGTGGTTGTGGCCAAAGATGGTAGTGGAAAGTACAAGAGCATCAACCAGGCATTGAAGAAGGTGCCTGAGAAGAACCAAAAGCCATTCGTGATTTACATTAAAGAGGGTGTTTACCATGAGTATGTTGAAGTTGCTAAGAAAATGACCCATGTGGTGTTTGTGGGTGATGGTAGCAAAAAGACACGAATCACCGGCAACAAAAACTTCGTAGATGGACTTAATACTTACAGAACTGCCTCTGTTGGTATGTACATACATTGGATTTTCTTTTTTATTGATAAGTGATAAATGTTAGTTTGTTATTTATCATTAAAAATGTTAGTTGGAAAAATTTCAATAGGTGATTTTTCTTTTCTTTTCTTTTTTTTCCTTTCACCTTTTACTCTTTTTTAATTATTAAATAAATCAATCTTATATTTTTCATACCTTTTGTTCTTGTATATAGAGCTAACAGCATAGCTACTACTATTTACCAAAAATGAAAAATGATACTAGCTACTTTATATTTCTCCCCTTTGCTTCCATCATTTTTTTTGCCAACTCAAAATATGTTTTTTCGTTATCTCCAAATGTTAATTTTTTTGCTAGAATTTTAGTTTTTATTAGTAAGGAAATCCAACATGCAACTTTTTTCCTTCTCTCAGGTCTTCTCACTTTAATCATTATTTAACCTAGCTTATATCTCTCCAACTCAAAATATGTAAACAAAAGAAAGAAAAAATTTAGATTCAGTTTCATAGTTCTAGTGATATTATTTAGTGTGTTGTTCTTCAATTAGAAATGAAGTTTTATTTCTATAATTTATAATTTATGTTAACCTTTAATGAAAACTTTTATTGCAAAAATTAATTAATGAGAGAAAATTCGAGAAACTACAAATCATTTATTAATTAGGAGATTTTTGTAAATATATTTATTAATTACATTGGGAGTGATCATTGATTGTAAATGTTGATTTATTTATGCAGCTGTTGAAGGAGATTATTTTGTAGCCGTGAATATAGGGTTTGAGAACTCTGCTGGCCCCGAAAAGCATCAAGCAGTAGCCATAAGGGTCCAAGCAGACAAATCCATTTTCTATAAATGCTCAATGGATGGGTACCAAGACACACTGTATGCTCATGCCATGCGTCAATTCTATCGTGATTGCACAATTTCAGGCACCGTAGACTTCGTCTTTGGTGATGCAGTGGCTGTTTTCCAGAACTGCACTTTCGTGGTCAGAAAAGCATTAGAAAACCAGCAATGCATTGTGACAGCACAAGGCAGAAAAGAGAGACACCAACCATCAGGAACAGTGATCCAAGGGAGCTCCATTGTGTCAAATCACACAGAGAATCTTGATAACAAGGCTTACCTAGCGCGTCCATGGAAGAATCACTCAAGGACCATCTTCATGAACACTTACATTGAGGCTTTGATTCAACCAGAAGGGTATATGCCATGGCAAGGACAAAATGGTCTTTCGGGTATGGATAATTGTTTCTATGCCGAGTACAATAACACTGGTCCTGGCTCAAATAAATCCAAGCGTGTAAAATGGCGAGGGATCATTACCCTCACTTCAGAATCCGTAAGCCGTTACTCTCCATACAAATTTTTTCATGGAGATGATTGGATCAAAGTTACTAGGATTCCTTACTATTCTGCTGTCACGGCCCCAAAACACTAAATAGTATTTTTTTTAGCGAGGAGCATGCGTGCTAGTATATGCCTCCCGAGACTAGTAGCTTTTAATGCTTGTGTCTTTCGATCACATTTATTTTAGTTTGAAGAAGTCTTGTATATACTGTAATTTTGCCGCAAACTGCAGATAGATTATGTTCCTGCAGGATAAATAGATTAAGATGTAATTAAATCCTTCTTAGCTTTCTGAGATTTTGTTGTTAACAAATTAAATACCAGGTCTCTTTTCTATATTAAAAACCTTTTTTTGTCGTTGCAGATTAGTTGTTTTATTTTCTATATAATTTCAGTTCGTGCTTATTTATTTATATCAAAATGCAAAGGATGCATATATATACATACATATATATATATATATATATATATATATATATATATATATATATATATATATATATATATATATAGATATGGCTTTACTAAGGATGCATAATCGTATCTCACAAACCCACACAACTTAACGTAAATCATAAAAATTGAATTGGAAATAGGGTTGAATTAAGTTTTCAAATTTAAAAAAACGACCAATCTAATTTCACCTCAGCTAAACTTTTATAATTTAATTTGAACTAAAGTAGAAAGTTGAACCATGTATGGTGTGGATAACGTACAGCTCAGGTGTGCTAAGTTTTGTCCATAACAGCAGGTGGCCACGTGAAATTAAGGTGCTGGAAAATTGAATATAAAGGAAGGAGGCGTGTTAGATTGGTGCATATTGTCGAGTTTAGGTGCAGAAGGTAAACACTAAACAGAGGGATAAGATAAAGGATCGACGGAGAGCATAGTGCACAGAATGGTGGAAGTGAAAAAAGAATGTTTCTGTATCATTAATCTAATTGTATGATCATGTCATGGCATAGGAACCAACTGCAGCTGCATGGAGTGGACGATGTACCGGTTAAGTTCATCACAGGTGATGTTGGGTTGTTATACACTAACCCGGGAATGAATTAGGAGTATATCAACGACGGTGGTTTCAAGAAAGATGTGCCATCTTTGGAGGAAGTGGTCGTGCTGAAAGGGATTTGCACACTTCAACAATCACATTTATGTGCCGGTTTCCCAGGGATTTCAATGTTGGAACGCGAATAAAATCACAAATTTGTGACTTGTGACTGTTAGAGTTTGAGTCTTGTAAATCCTGGTCATAATGAAATTTGGCTCAACTTATGATTGTAATATTTGGTCAAGTAGTTTTATTAAATAATGTTGTTTGGATGAAATAAAATAAAAATCACTTTTGAATATCGTGCAGTTATTTTTTGTTTTTTGTGCTAACAAAATTTTAAGGAAGGAAATAATGTCTCAGTCCAAGTTTGCCTGCAATTCTTTTTCTTTTGTAGTAATTTAAATCAGGGAAAAACCTTATATTTAAAAAACACTTGTTGGAAATTTACATTTATTTAATCTTTAGAAACGAAGAAAAGTATGAACTTGCAACTTATGAAATTAGCATCGTATCTTTTGCTGCATGTCATTGCCTTGTCTGCTTGCAGTTTCTAACAAGAGGTCGGCGTCCCATTTATAATAATATAATACTTGATACATTGAATTTGTTACACTCGACTTTATCACAAACTATATTATATTAGTAAAATGATAAGAGGCTGCTTGAACAACACAATTTTTTTTATTAAAAGGTAAAACATTTTAATTAAATATAGGATTGTCAAAATTTTAAAATTATATTTATATTTTAGAAGTTGTTCAATTTTATTATTTAGATAAAATAGTTTTTAAATTTCTTTTTTCATACAAATTATTTTTTCAAAAAAAAGTGATTCTTTCGCTAGCAACTTTTTAAAATAAACATCATTAAATGATGCATGTTTATGATTTTTCATGGAAAAAGGTCCAAACTATGGTGTGAACGAAAGCTTATCCATTTTGTAGGCTTAATTATGATCCATAACCTGATCTCAAATCCATGAATTTAATTGATCACAAACGAAATAGCCTACAACATGCGATTTTACACTGTCTTCGAAAACTTATTCACATAGTATGAAAATCCTCCGAGATTTAACAAGCTCCTGCCAACTTTTGTTGAGACATCGAAACTAGCACAATTCTTTTTTGTTTATTCTTTTGGTGCCTAGCTAGTTTTTTGGATTTTTGTTTTTAATCTCAAACAAAACTTTTAAAATTTTTAGTCTATATACTTTTACTCTTGACAATTTAGATCCTTGTGTTAACTAACAACATGTAACATTGACATTAAAATTAAGTCCAATTCACGTCATTAAAAAAGTCTAATGAATGTGTATTTTTTTTAATCTTATTTTTAATTCGATCATCATCAAATGAGATATTAAAAACACAACTTATAAAAAAATAATTACATTTGTCCATTGATCAAACTCATTAATGATATGATAGGTCATATGGGAGCTCCCCGTTAATTTACTAAAATACTATAGAGCATGCTTGATGCGAAATAAGCTAATACAATGATTTGTATAAAACCTAAAATGTAAGTTTTTTAGGCTTTGCCATAATATTGATTCTCATTAAATAAATTGATTTATAACTTAAAAATTGATCTAATGGTATGCTTGCATTAAAATAAATAGAAAAACCATTTACATAGATCTCTAATTTGGTTATAATTTTCAGCATATATACTCCAATAGATTACATTAAAATAATTATAGTTTAAAAGAATCCTTTGTATAAGAAAAAGTGAGCTAATTTTTTTCTCCTAATTATGAGAAGAAGCATAGATTTATTTAGTTTCAAGATGTATTAATTGTTAAATTTTTTTTATACTTCTAACATTGTGAAATCTATTAATAAGGTGTCCACTCATTTTTTTTTATGTAAATGAATGCATTTATTGACATATTGGCAATATAAATCATATTTGTTGGTAGATAAAAAAAAACTATCCTTAATTATGTGGTGTCAATGGATATTACCACTAATTAAATAATTTAATTCTATGAATATTTTTGAATAAAATTTAAATTTTTTACATTATTAATTTAAATTATTAACTAATTTATTTTTATTAATCTTAAAATTTATTTATTTATTTCATATAAAAAAGACGAGAGGAACTGAGAGTACTATATATAAGTATAAATAATTTTTTTTCCAAAGACATGAGGACCTTTGAATTTTGAAAATTAAAAAAAAAAATCAAAAAATGAACACGAGGACACAGTGATACATGTTTTTAAAATTTTGAAAAGTTAAAAATAAAAATTAATTTCAAAAAATGAAACATAAAATAAACACAGTGCCACTTATCAATGTGTCTGAGACTGCGTTAGAATCACGTTGAAAGGAAAAAATGCACGCACTTTTCGATGCAAAAACGGGGGAGTTGCTTTTACATTGCGTTAAAAGGATAAAAAGAACGCAGATTCAAACACACCGTATTTTTCCATTTCCATATTAGTGAGAATGATATAGTTTGAAGCAGCAGAAGACGTGAGCAATCACATTTATGACTTTATTAGCAAGTTCTGAAACTGAATCATTCAAAAGGAATCAAACACTCTCTTAATAGTGGATCTGCACCCTCTAAAATTTAGTTGAATCAATTACCGCCTACACCATTTTGTTGTAAGTTTTGCAAACTGGATTCTTTAAAGCTCATTTTGTATTCTTGTTTGTGCCATAATAAAGCATTCTCATTTGAATGTTGAATGTTGATGGTAAAAATTAAGTCCGTAAAACAATGATCCTAAGTCCCAGTTCCATTGGAGAAGCAAATGACTTTATCATTATCATTTAGTGATTTTGAAATGCTATCAACATTCTCCTTCCTCTAAATTATGAATCTCACTTATTTAACGAATTCTTCCGCAAGTTTATAGTTGTTAATTAATTTTAACCAAATAAAGTGTTAGAAATAATATGGTTGAGAATGTATTACTGGCTGCAGCCAGAAAATGAGTATGATAGTTGACTTACTAAAAAAATGTCTGGAAACTACAGATAAATCCCACTTATCTTACCAAGCATTAGGATGAAAATTAGTAACTAAAGGGTGTTTGGTTTGCCTATTTTCTGTTTTTATTTTTACTGAAAATAAAAAATGGTGATAAAAAAATATTTGATTGAATTTTTTAAAACATTTTCAGTGAAACTGAAAATGAAAACAAAAAACAACCAGAAAATGAAAACAATAAAATTTCGTTTTTTCAGTTGAAAATATGAACCTCATTTTGGATAAAATGAAAATGAAATGACAATGAATGTAATTTTAAACAAATTTAAAAATACAAAAAAGACAAGAAATCAATATATCATAAATTTTCAGTGTTTTTATTTCCTAAAAACAGAAAATAAGAAATCAAACCAAACATATTTTTAGAATTCTAATATTTTAAAAATAAAAATAAATTTCAGAAAATGAAAACACAAACCAATCACACCCTAAGTCGTCCAAAATTTCGTAATTTGCTATAGTGAGTTAAGCAAGAGTCGAAAAATTAAAGGTACACTTTAGCCAGGCAAGTTAATAGGTATTAAGTAGAAGACAAGGTTCATGTCTAATTCATAAAGAACAAGCATGCATCACGTAATTAACGATTATCAATTCTCTAGCATCAAAACTGAGTTAAAGCACAAACAGACACTTACTTCACTGGGAGAATAAAGGAGCCAAGAATGACAACTTCAAACTGAAAATCATATTATCAGAACACAAATAACAAGAAAACTGCTTCAACCGTCTAAGATATAAGGAAATTTTGAATTTCAGAGAATAGAACACTATTTATCACATCAAACCCTAAATCCTCTGCTGTTCCTCCTTCCTCTAGCCCTCTCAAACTTCCTTCCCTTTGCTCGAACATAAGGCTTGGTGTGGCTGTGAGGCACACCAGGAGCAGGACCAAAGTGCTTCACAGCTTCACGAGCATTCTTTGGGCCTCTAAGAAGGACCTGCATCCAATATTTTTAAATAAAATCAAGACTCATATCAAAGTTTGTTCTATCAAAATACACACAAAATTTTCACAAACAGCCATGGCAATAGGGGAAATGCAGAGCATATATAAAATCTTCCAACGACCAGGAAAAAAAAAAACTTTAAGGCACCTCTACATACCGTGTTCTGTCCCAGAGGAGCCCTGAGAGCCAACTGATCAAACGTCAAGCATTCACCACCTGCCTTCTCAATTCTTGCCCGAGCAGTCTCTGTAAACCTGAGTGCTGTGACCTTTAAGGCTGGAACTTCATAAACACGAATATCATCGGTTATATTGCCCACCACCACAGCAATCTTATCTTCCTACAAAGATTAATTTTAAAAAAAAAAAATTTGAAACTGTGACGAACAAAACTACAAAGATTACTATGAAAAATTACCAAAATAAAAGACGAACCTTCCCCTTGGTATACTTAATCAACCTTGACAAAGACAATGGGGGCTTGTTAACCTTGCTCATGAACAATCTCTTGAGTATAACGGCATTGAATTTGCTGCCAGTTCTCCGAACAAGGAAGCGATAAAGCTGATCATGTAAAAACTAATTAGAATCATTCCAAGCATATCTAAAGGGATAAATTATGTAGACATACATTTAAATAATTATTCAAGTAGGAAAAAAAGGGGGGAAAAGAATTCTTTGAAAACAAATAGACTTCTGAAACTAAAAGAAGATATCTCCAAAATAATGTGTAAACTTTCACATCTAACAATGAAATAGACTAGTTCCCTCAGTAGAATAAACTATAGGTATTAATCATATGTAATCAGAATTAGCATGGTAAAAGAGCAAAAACATCATTGGGAACCTCTATCCTTTATAGGCAAAAAAATTTCATTAATAGATTTAACGCAAATAGCATTAAGCAAATTTTAGGGTGAAATTTAACAAAGTTAAAATTCAGTAAACGGGCCATAATTCCACATTATATAATATGGAATCTATAAATTTTCGGGATTGCAGCGGATCTGCACAAACGTGATAAAAACAAGGCATAAAACAACAAACGAATTGCAGCTTCACAAAATCAAGGTTAAAGCAAGCGGTCCTAAGTGGTTTTTAAAACATCACATGTCAAGTACTTAAAGAAAATAGTATATGGCGTCTGAGAGAAGGTGGCTCAGACAAATGTGGAAAGGTATATTCCCAGACCTTGCAATGGTGAAGGTCTCATAATGAGCTGGGATCACATTTATCATCATTGACCACACAAAAAAGTAAAAATAAAATAAAAAAACAGAAAGACATAAGAGAAGTAATTTGAAACAAACCTTGACCAAGAGCTTAAGATAGATATCATTGGACTTGGGTGCTGTTCTTTTGGTTTTTTTGCTTTTACCTCCGGCCTTGAGATCGATCCCCTGCGTGTACAATTCAAATGAAAATTGTTAGAATCAGAAGAAGAAGAAGAAGAAGAAGAAGAAGATCCCTCAGGAAACAGAACAATAAGAGAGAGGAACAAGAACTACCATTGCTGCTTCCGGTCTCGGATGAGCCTACCGCACTCTCTGCTGCTGCACCTGCAATTTATGAGATAGCAAGGAAACTAGGGTTTTTTTACTCCTTTTGCTTTCATAATTCGTGGGCTTTGGAGATGGGCTGGGTTTTACTTCCGAAATATAAGCCCAGCAACTTCACTTAGTAGATTCGGCCCGTTTTTCACGTATGGACTTTGAATAAAACCTCACATAAGAAAAAAAATAAAAAAAGGCAATTGTTATTTTTACCTTCTTATTTTAATTTTTCCCTACATTAACTTTCTCTTGTAATTCTCGCTATTCGTTTTTTCTTTATACAAAAAAAATATACTTCCTCTTTTTGGTGGAGATAGAATCATATAACCCATGGAAAAAGGAAAACAAAAGGGCAAAAATATTAAAATAGAATCCAAAACTAGTTTTAAAAAGAAGAACACCCATACCATCACAGTCGAGAAGGGAACATGCATAGAAAACTGAAACACCATCCTTGATTGTCCTAAACATTTTTTTAGATAGCTTTATTTGAAAATGTATTCAAAGTTGTGAAATACTCCCTCTGATCTTTAATATAATACACTTGTAATATAATTATGCAAACCAATAAAAATAGGTTAATTAATTAATTTTATTGGGTTTTTTTTAAAAAAATACGATTAATATATCAATTTTACCTTTATTAATAATTATTAGTTTATTATGAGTGATGTAAAAATATAAAAGTTTAAAAGCATCATGCTCCACTATCAATAAATAGCATAAATATCTAGAGTATTTAATAAGAAAAAATAGTGGGGGGAAATTAAATGTCTCATAGGAATTTGTAGAATGTGTTATAAAAAGTATTATTATTTCTTTCTAAATGGTGTCTTTATAGGAGAGTTAGAGTTGTTGGTCATGATGATCTCGAGAAGTGAGGCTCGAACTCAACTATGACTAGGAAAATTGGTTTTTTTGTTGTTCTTTTTCTAGTTGTCCTTATATTATTTATGTAATTGTGTTAATATTTAATTTTATGATTCAATTTTAAAACTATATGATTTTTAAAGGTCAACACAAAAACAATTAAAAAAGGAACAACAGAAAAGTCAAGTCCATGATTAGGAGTGGGGGACAAAGTACTTAGAGTATTGGTCAATGTATGTCCAAGTCCAAGGCAGGTGGAAAACTTAGAGAATCATATAGTGTTGCACCTCCTCCCTCCACTTAGACTCAAACCCAAATGCCTCCTAGCGCTAATTTTGTAAAACGGAGTGAAGGTTCTACTAAGCATCGAACCAGTGTACAAGATTACGATACATACGCTTAAAGTCATTGGACCCATGAAGTGGTGAGGGATCGGAGAAGAAACAAAGTAGCACAAATCTCTGGACAAAATATAAGGCTAAAGTATAGAAAATATACCTTCCACTACATCACTAAATACAAAATCTACAATCTTTCTCTTTTACGACGTGACCCACTTCACTATTGCTTTGATATTTAATATTGAGAACATAAATGAGCTTAATGAGGATTATTATATTTAATAAGATGTCTTAAGCTCTTACAAATGAAAATGCATTAAAAACTTAGAAAAATTATTCCTCGTATGTTATGATATGTTTGAAAAAATTAGTTAAAAAATTAATTTATTAAATTGTAAGTATTAAATAAAACTAACTATTAAAGTAGTTGAAAAGTATAAAATAATATAAAAATAATAAAATTATAATTTATTTAAAATAGATAATTAGAAATTTTGATAAATATATTAAGGAAAAAAATAAAAAAAAATTAAAAGTTAAAAACTAATGTTTTA
The DNA here is from genome assembly GCF_000004515.6 of Glycine max. Lineage (NCBI taxonomy): Eukaryota > Viridiplantae > Streptophyta > Magnoliopsida > Fabales > Fabaceae > Glycine > Glycine max. The sequence goes on from NC_038246.2 coordinate 38,758,686, forward strand.
AAAGAAATGACGTGAAATGATGTTTTAAAAAAAACTAAAAACTACTAAAAAAAATTGTTTATTAAACAATGTAACAAATTTTTCTGCTAGAAAAAAAAATTATAAACTAGATGAAATGGGTTGTGGAAGATATTCATAATCTATTATATACCATCTAATTTTACATAATACTCTCAAATTAGACATATAATCGATTTGCTTTGAAGGTGGTATATAATTGATTATTCCAAAAACATAATTAATTATATGCCACCACTTTTAACATATTTACTCTAAGGTTGGGCATGTAACCAATTATAACTTAAGTATAATCAATTATATGTTCACATTGAAAAAAAATGGTTTGGAAGTGGCATATAATAGATTATGTGCCACCAATTTTAACAAATTTACTCTCGGGGTCTCGGGCTGGCATATTATTGATTATGCTTTAGGATAATATATTATATACCTATGTTATAAACAAAACGTTTTGTCGTGAAAAATAAAGGAATAAAAACATGTATTCACCAAGGAACATAATAGAAATTCTGTTAATAAAGCTATTTTTTTTTTTCTTTTGTTTATCTTCCAACCAACTTTAATTTAAATATTTTATCTATTTTTTACTCTCTTTCTACTCTACTTCACTTCTTTTCCTTCCTCAACCAAAAACAATGGTAATCATGTCCTTAGTAGCGAAAATTGTACAGTTTAACGAGAACACAGGTTCTATGCTGTATTTTTCTACAGAGAAAAGCCACGAGACCATGCGGAAACTCCTTTATAACCAACTTATACTTTTGTCTTAAAAAAACCATTTTTTAAGGGGGGAAAAACAGATCATTAAAAAACCTTATGACAAAAAGAAGATCGTGAAAGCAAGAGTACAAGTCGAGATTCACCTAAAAATTAGCAAAACTAATTATGTTCTGAAAATCACATACAAGGTAACACTTATCTAGAAACTCTTCTCCTATTTTCTTGAGCATTAGAAGGCCATTGTTCCATCATCCTGCCTTCAAGCTTCCTTGCGGTTCGCTTTATAGCTGCTAGTTTCTGGCGTTGGTTATGGCTTTTCCTTTTGCTACATGAGTAGCATATATAAATAGAAGATAAGCATCATTCCAACAATAATTATAGGCCTGTTAGAATAAAAAATTTTATAGGCACTTATAGATGAAAAAAAAATCAAATAAGTTTCTTCATAAGTTACAATTAACTTATGTATAAGTTAGAAATAAGCTTTTAAAGAAACTAATAGAAGAGAACTTCTACAAATTACTCAATGAACGTACACTAAACACTACAAAAAGAAAGTCAATAACAAATTCCAAGATTCTGTTTAAGACGCAACTGTATTTGAATTCGGCACTGTGTCAAAGGGGAAAATATTATTTCCATCACAACTATATACAGTTAGACAGCATGTACCAAGTAAAGAAAAATGGGACTAAAACAATACTTGGAAAAGAAAAGCATGAAGAACAAAAATGCACGGCTAGGAAAGAAAAAGGACTGCGTTCTGACCTTATAAACACCAAGCCTGCTGTTAGAACCATCCCTCCTATAGCCCAAGAAACTTTTTCACCAAATGGCATTTCCCTCACCCATTGCTGGAAATCATCCAACATCCTCAAGCTCTCACCTTTCCGAGTCAACTCAAATTGTGAAGCCTTCCATGAATCGGCAACAGAACCTAGACTTGCTTTATCACCATAGCAAGAAGTTTCTTCTGAGGCAATATGTACAATATCGGATTCGGATGGTTTCACTCGAAAACCTGCAGCAAGACAAAGATCTGTACCATTGGAGACCCATTCAGCAGCCCTACCACATACAAAGTCATTTACTCCACAAGGTGCTAGAATCTGGTGTTTCAAGTCAATAAAAAAAAATGGGCATAAGGTAACAAGTTAAAATTTCATGTTCTGGTATTAAAAAGGCAAAAATAAACATACTGAACTCTCTACCCCACAAAAAAATACTGAGAAGATCTAAAACTTAAAAACATTATGTTATGAATTATTAACAACCAATCCTGTGAGCTATCCTGCACTGTACAACAGCTTCTCAAATGAATGTTTGGGAAGAGAGAAAAGTAAACGAAATGGCAACAAAAACTAAATGGAAAAAATATACAAACTTTTGTTTTTTAACAACTGATGCAGGACACTGAACTTATTTTCATAATCTTGTATAAACAATTTTGAAAAGAGAGAGAGACAGTCATCCAGGTACCTGTGTTTTCACATCCATAGAGAAGTATGCATTTGAGCATGCCTCATAAATTCTCTCGCATAAAGATGCACAAATAAGAGGAGGTCCAGGCTGAGTACCAACACGTGGATCGCATATGGAACATTCCAACAGTTCCCATAAGTGCAAGCACTCTTGGCTAGCTTCCCCAGTAGAAGCAAGCTTCCTTACAGACAGAAGTGCAGGATGTGTATGGGTTACATCGCAGCAAGTCTTTTTGCGAAAGATCCGGCAAAGAGTCAAATCTTTAGGACCCTTTTTGGGAGTGCTACCCTCTGATTTGAAGGGAGGAAAACGACCTCCTTGAGAAACACACACTCCACTGGGTTTACCTGCATTCAGAAAAGGATAAAGAAAACTGAAAACTAAATACATAGATGAATCCTATTCTGCTATAATTTTATTTAACAAAACAGCAGTAGCAAGTTAGATAAAATGAGATTAAAACATTGACCTAGCAAAACAATTTGTTAGACATATCATTTGAATAGATACTTTGTTCAATTTAATAACCAGCTGGTTGTTTCTCATTTGATCACAAGATGCATTGAAACCCCCTTTTTTTTTAAAGAGGCACTCTCTACTTGGTTCTATGTACATTAAACACATTATTACTAGCAGACAAAGAATGTAGAAGATGTAATAAAAAAAAAAAAAATTACAAAGAAGATTGTGATTATGACATAAAAGTAACACCTATACATGTTCTGCCAATTATGACCCACAATATCATTACACTAAACAAAGTAGTTAACTTCTCATTGTGAATATATGATCGGGATTTATTACCATGATAAATTTCCAACAAAGTCATGCTTACAGCATGACATGCATATAGTAATGACAAGCTTGCCCAATTGCCCATTTTAGCTTTAGTTGATGAAACGAGAAGTTTGCAGAAACTAGAACAAAAAAATGATCCCAACAAGCTAAGCCAAATGGCAAAGACAAGAAACTGATAGATTGCATTGGTCCATGTGTGTTTCCAAGAGAAAGAAGCAAGAAAACAGAGACACAATGCAAGTACATACATGTGTTTGTAAATTCTATAAAACCAGTTTGTGACAAGTTCCCAATAAAATTCAGGTTTTTGGTTAGCTGGAGAAAGCTTGCATGATGTAAAATTTGGAACCTCCACAGGACCCATTTTTCATTTTTTTTCTTTATATCAACACCTGAGCCTATAAATTAGTCCCATTTAGTTGATTTGGGTATGATAGAATGTCCTATCTAAGAAAGATGGAACCATGCAATTGAGATCAAAGATCAATGACCCTGCTTGTGTCAGTTACTACTTATTAGTAATCAGAAATGACCCCCCCCCCCCCCCCCCCCCCAGAAGTATCACCATTCACCAACTCAAAAACATAAGTCTCCCAAAACAATTTAAGAAGCACGCCAGCGTATTAGAAAGGTACAAAATTTAAGAATTGCCCGGATCCTAAACTATCACACTACTAACTAACTAACTCACAATGTTTCGAAATTTCCCTTTCAAATTTGTGTGTATCACTGCTTAAGCTTGACATCAAATCTTATCAAGATTGAATAATGAATAAAAGGACAATCGATTATAACAAGTAAAAATTGCAAATCAATAGAAGATTTATGTTTTGAATGAAAAGAGAGAAGGTAAACCAGAGGAGTGAGGAAGGAAGATATGGAAGAAGAGGAGCAAAAGCAGGAAGCCATAATCCATGTTCTTGTTCTTGGGTACGAGCCGGTACTGCTTCCAATCCATACCCGCTAAACCACCATACTACGACCTCGATTTCATAAAGTCTTCACCCGAACACGGTGTTAATTGAATCCAATGAAAAGCTTCCAACTCTTTATTTTTTTCTTTTTTTTTGTTAAATACATCAAGGCCGAAAAACTATAAGCCCAAATCTGAGTAGCACCCCAAAAGAGGACCCAGATATTTAGGCCACTGTACTATGTCATACATGAGAGCCCAATCCGAGCCTGGACAAAACACATTTTTTTCTTCTTATATAAAATATTTTCTAACTGATTACAATAATTAATCATCCTTGAAGTTGGTAGAATCTGTCTTTATTCGACAGAGATTTTTTAATAGACACAATTTGGCATGTTTAAAATATCAGCCTTATTGATTATTTTCATGCATGGGGATTATATATATATATATATATATATATATATATATATATATATATATATATATATATATATATATATATATATATTATAAAACACTACTCAAACATCTAGTAAGAATTTTGTTAGGACTTAAAGTATATGATGAGAGTTTAATCCAAAAAAAAATAGTCTATTAAGTGAGATAGTCTAATGGCTTTAAGTTTCATATCAAATAGTTTATTATATTGAATGTAAAACTTCTAACATTATCAACCTTAATACACATGCTCCTTCGAAACTACATGATTTTTATTTTCTTTAGATAAACATAATCAATGTCATTAATTACATGAAATTTTTATGGTAAAAATATATCAACAAGAAATATTATACACATGTAATAATTTATATAACATTTTTTTATATTTATCTCCCTCCACCCATCATTTATTATATTTAAAAAAAATCTTTTTACTCTTCGTGTGCATTTTGTTGTATAAGTATCATTTATCTATTAATAAACCTAACATCATTGTAAATAGTATTGGACTTGTTTACATTTTTTTAATGGTCTTATTGTGTACAATGACAACAATGAGTATCTATATATTCTAACTCCTTGGTTACTAAGATAATCCCCGTAATTTATTTTTTTATGAAAGGGGCATGTGCAACAAGTTAAACTATTTTTTTTAACTGTTTGATCGACTATTATATATAAGGGGAATGATTAACTAAATAGGCTATTACAAGACAACGTTTCAATCATGATATCATATATAATAAAAGATTAGATTAACAAATAACAATGCATGGATTGCAAGCTAGTTGAGAACATTCTTTTTGGAGATAAACTAGTTGAGAACATATTACATATAAGTATTCTTAATCTAATCATTAGATCTTAACTATCTATTACATTGATTATTTGTATAGAATAGCGCTCATATTGACGTATATTGTCACTCCGTCCACTCGTATATTTGATTTATTTTCAGTCTTCAAAAATATTTTAAAAAAAAATCTGCTTACTAGTTACTACTTACTAATACTACAACAAATGATTAAAACCAAAAACAAAAAACCTTACATTTGTATGCAGCATTTTATACAATATATTTTGATGTCTATTAATTCTTTTTAACCCATCACTTATTGCATCTCATTGTGCTCTCACTTTCTCTTTATTAATGAATTGTATGTATACAGATAAGAGACCAAAAGAAAAGTGACATTTTCATTTTTCAGTTACAAAACTTGTTTAAACGTGTTGTTAAAAAAATGAGGTTCCGACATAAAGACGTGTATGTATATTCTATAATATACGTGGGCCAAGCCCCATTAAGAAGTGTCTCTCAAGCCATCCTTTAAGACAAAGGCCCCATCAAATAGATCTCAGAAGCCATCCTTATTCCTTAAACACACATAGGACCATTGTGAACTTTTCGTGTTCAGCTCCTCTATCTTTTGCCCCTCTATCCTCGTTCAAACCAACATTAACAGAACATGAAACTCCAAAAGAAAATGGTAAAGTACACCAGTAAACCTTATTTTAACTGTTATTGAATTGGTTATATATTTTTTATCTATTATCTATATTAAAGTTGAACAGTGCGTGAGAGCTCAGTGTGCAATATTCATTCTAATGATTCTATCCTATCAATACATAGTTCTCTCGATTTTCCCAATAGTATCCGTAGAAATTAAGAAAAGAAATAGAAAAAAAAACTTACTAAAAAGATAAACAAAATATTTTAATAGAAATTAAAAAAATTACCCACAAATAGGATGCTGAGAGCTTGAAAGCAAATTAACACTAAGAACAAACCTTGGAAAGGCTTTTATATACAAAGTACACATAACCAAAACACACCTACGTACACTACGTTATTACTTATTTACAGCTTGAGAACCATAACCAAGTTCAACAGTAAAACAAGACTGAGCTGTTAAACCACACACACAGCTACCTCGATCGTCTCAGGACTTAAACCGCTCAACTGATGAACTCGTAAACATATTCATATATATACTATATACTATATACTATATGCACAAAAGATAAACAAAAATGGACACAGCATCATCAGCAAAGGCCAGAGGAAAACAAACTATATATTTGTATTTTCAGTCATCCATATATGGAGGAGATAGTGGTCGGGCTCATTTGTCACACATCGAAAGGAGAAGAAGAGCTTGGTCTGTTCTGGCCTGTCTTCTCGTACGCATCTGATGTCGACCTTCTCCGAAAACGGAAGGACTCTCTAGCTCCTATCAATTCCGTACACACATAACACATCAGTATATATCATGATATATATTCTTTATTGCATTACAAAAAATTCATTATCAATATATTATTCTTAATGGAGTTTTCATCATCTAAATTAGAAAAAAGTTTCACTTCAGTGGATCAACACAAGCTAATAAATAAAACTGCTTCAGTTTGCTACGTTGAGACTTAAACCATAAAGATCCATTCACTCTCATATGATTCAATTGAAACCCCGTATTCGAATCACTCCATCACTTGCACATATATTACTACGTACATATATTACTTCATCAACAGCATCTTCTATAGAAACTTCCACTTCAATATCTAGCTGCTTTTGTTTTAAATAAGATGTCATGAAACTTTCTAATAAAACCCTTAAGGTTATGTCTATTGTTATATATAAAGCCTTCCATCAAATTAATTATATGCAACACAAACTCAATCCACAAGTTACCGCTAGCTGACACCTTCAAAACCTAAAAAATAATAATATTGAAGAACGCCAAAACAATTATATATTAATGTTTACAATTGCTAACCTTAATTTTTTTAACAACTCATATTATACAATCAACTTATGTATCCCTATTTTTTATTTTTTTTATCATAACACTCGTGATATTTATTATGTTTTATTATTTTCTTCGTATTATGAAACGATTGCTATTGTTGCATTACGTGTACCTGGATGTGCATAAGCACACTGTGTGCACGTCCTTTTCATTATCCAGTATGGGTGGAAAGGAAACAAAAACAGCCATCATGACTAACCCTATACCAAACACTCTAATCTTCGTGATTGCTAAAAAATTAATTAACTTTATTAAACAAGTTAGGTTTCATTAATTAAATATAGGATTGGGAAATTAAGATAAAGTTTCTGGAACATATCCGTTTCAGTCAAAGTCTCACTGTCTCACAGTATGTGTCACTCCACTTCCCCGGGAGTATTAGAGTTCCAAAAACTAATCCAAGGTCTAATTCGACATTTCACTGATAAAAATGAAAAAGTAAAGTACGACCTTACCCGAAAAAGGAGACACCGGAGGAGTAGAACCGGCGGGGGAAGCCGGAGCGGATCCGCTCGGACTCTGGTTACCACCAGGTGGTTTCACGATCATGATACTTCGCGTCACTCTCACCGCATCCTCCGGCAAATCTTCACCGTACGATTTCACGCTTCCGCTGTCTGATTCTGAATCCACCAAAACCACACAACGAAAACGCCTTCACCTTAGAATTAATATATAATAATCATACTTATCACTTCAGTTAAATTAAAAACCTCACAAATCTTGCTTCGTTTTATGATCGCGTGAGATCATAAGAACTAATTCTTGCTGCGGTTCTTGTTATTATTATTATCATTATTTTTAGAATAACTAAAATGAATTTGGGAAATTAAGTTCAGCAAGGGCATGCGCATGCGTACCCTTGCCGGAGGCAGATCGGAAAGCGAAGGTGTGGTGCTTTCGGAGCTTGCCAAGGCCGTTCTCCGGGCGAGGACCGGCGACGGTGTCATCCCACAAGTGATCGAGGAGGCCCATGGTAAGAAGAGTGTGGCGTGTTTCAGCAGATCAGATCCAAGTGAGCGGGTTCCAGGAAGATGCTGCATGAGATGCATATTTAACGACGGCGAGGCGTTAAAGGTCCAACAAATCATGGTCTCTGGAACAGATCTGAACCGTCGATAAGATCGGGAACCACGTGGGCGCACATGACGTGGCTTTTTGGATCTGGATTCTCCTAGAGATAAGGTTCTCCTGTACGCGTGGGCCCCGCAAATTCTAAGTATACGGCTTGGAGGGGCGACACGTGACATTGCTTGTGTATATCAAGGAGGAAACGTCGCCTGATATGTCATTTTCCAGAAAGAGTATGTTCCAAAATACCCATGACTGTTATCCAAATCCCTAAGATAAGGCTTTCCTTTTCTCATATTTACGGAAAATGACACTGTTTTCGACCCACTCTCTCATTAAGCTACTGCATTAACTCATGCACTAATGATAGTAATTAACAACCCATTTGTGTTCGAAAATGTGCTGTCATTAATGGTTGTTGGTAAAAAATCTAGTTTGTAAAGGTGATAATTCCTTTTGGTAAAAAAAAAAAATCTAGTTTAGTTATTAATAGTTGTTAATAAAAAAATAGTTTAAAAGGGTGATTATAAAAGTACACTCAAATTATAAACAGTTATCGATATCATTTATATGATAGTTTGACTTACTTTTACACGGAAGTTGAAATAGCTCGTAAAAATAATGTAGTAGCTACTAAAATAAAATAAGATCACATATTAAACGATTAGGTTAATTAATATATCATTAATTTAGTCAAAGTAGTTTACAACTTACTAAGATGACTTGCTAAAACACACTTACATTAAATTTTAATACTTCCTCCCATCTTTACTACAAATAAAAAAAATACATTTTATATTTATTAAAAAAATTAGTTAATTTTATTAAATTGTTTCATTTTTAATTAAAATAAAGACTTTTTTAAAATCATCTTTTATTACTACTTAATATCAAACATAAGATAAAAGTCTTTGGTATAAATGAAATATATATTAGAGAATTTGATTAAGATATAGATAATTAAAATTTATTTATATTTGACACAAAAACTAAAAGATTATAATCAAGATTGGACGGAATACTTTTTTAGGATTTTTTATAAGAAACAAATTAAATAAGAAATAAATTAATGGCTTTTGTATATTTATCTTGGTATATAGATTAAAAATGTAAAAAAAAAAAAAAAGTTGACAACAGTTTTAAAAATTGTAAATGTTATTTTTTAACTTTCTAAAACTTTTACAACATCAAATAAAAAAAATTACATATTTCTCATTATATTTTGTCTCTCGTGCGTCTAATATATAACAAGATTAGTGTCAACAGAGGCAACTAATTCGATCGCTTTCTTTTTGGCTTCTTGCTCTGTCTTTTTCGTCAGATTGTTTTCTTCCTCCTGTTAAATGGTAATCCCTTCTCCTTGTGTGTCATATTTCTCCATTATTGCCCTTCGAGAAATGACATTTGGACATGCTGGCTAGACGAGAGAGAGACATTTCACCACTAGCGAAAGAAGGTCTAGGCAATTAATTGGCAACACTAACAAGTTTTTCAACTTATATATAATCCACTCAAGATAATTGGAATGCCCAAAAGAGCTCTTATATTTTATTCATTTGATGAACAAACAAAAGATATAATCTCCACATCAATCATGATCCACGGATAAGCAAGTGGGTTTTAAATTCGGTATCGACAAGATAAAAAGAACGAAAAAAGGAAAAAGATAAAAGCACACGCAACACGACACTCCTATGATTTAAACCAGCTTCATCAAAAGAGTCGACAACCTTTCTAGTCATCCCATCCACGTACGCATGATACACTCAATGTATATTAGAACAACAGGTTCGCTTGTTAAGTTAACCCCAATTTTCAGCCAACATTTCAATGTCATGACATGACCATGTTGGACAAATGGTAAACCTCGATTCAATATATTGTATATGCATAAATCCAAATTAACCTTGTGTATGAAGTGACAATAGTATTTTAGTTATATATAATTCTCATTCTAAAGACCCCAAGTAATAAACTGAGATCATAGCAAAATGTAGAGTATAGACCTCTTAAAAACTGCACTTTTAATTTGTAACCAGAAACATTTTGCTTCTTTGACTTGATTACAATTTACAACATATCCTTCAGCAGCTACCGCATCTCTTGAGAGGAATCCAAACCTGGTCTAAAGGGCTTTCCTGATAATGTATCAATCGCCTCTTCATGATGTCCACCACAATAAGTTGCTAAAGATAAACAGTAAATATTATTTTTCACAACCATATTCACATATGTTTTAATAGTGTAAATATGTAATAAGAATACCAATAACAATTAACATAAACGATAACAACTTATATCTTTTAATAAAATGGTATAAGATTTTAAATCTTAATTAACTTTTTAATATAAAATAAATTATATTAAAAAGAAAATATTTACCTTATATACATTTATAATTTTTGACAAAAAATAATCATTACTTTCAATAAAATAACTTCATGTGAAAATCATAATAAAAAAATATGCAATAATACTTTGGTAAGTAGTCAGATGGGGTAATAAATAACTAACTTGTTTGGTCTTCTAATTAAATTCTGCTCAACCTGCTATTCAAAAATTTGAAAGCGAATATCCGGTTACTGATGAGAATCATGAAACAGGCCAAATACAGTCTAAAGGCCCAAGTGGAGAAGGACGAAGGCCCAAGTGGAGAAGGACAAAGCCCCCGAGTAGAGAAGGATGAAGGCCCAAGTGGAGAAGGATGAAGGCCCAGAGGCAGAGACACTATCAAGACTATTAATTGATGCTGAAGGCCAAGATTAATTTGAAGGCCCATAATAAATATGTTCTATTTAGTTATAATTTTTATTTATTGTAATTTTGGCCCAAACTGTTTAGAAGGCCCATGTCTATTTTTATCTTTTTGTTTAGCTACACTATAAGTATGGGTTTTTGTTTTGAATAAAAAAAAACTTTTGGCATTTTGATAAAATTTGGTGAGAGTTTCTCTCCGGGTTCCTTGTTGAACCAATTATCAGACTTATCAAGGTAACCCTTGTGGCGTCTACCCAGACTTATCTTCCTTTACCGGAAGTGGCGTCTACCCAGACTTATCTTCCTTCATTGGAAGTGGCGTCTACCCAGACTTATCTTCCTTAACCGGAAGTGGCGTCTACCCAGACTTATCTTCCTTAACCGGAAGTGGAGTCTACCCAGACTTATCTTCCTTCATTGGAAGTGGCGTCTACCCTGACTTATCTTCCTTCACGGGAAGTGGCGTCATCCAAATCTCTGTAACCTGTATCAAACGATCCGCTCCTACTCAGGTTCACATCATCTGGTATCAGAGCTTTGGCTCTTGATCAATTATCAGACTTATCAAGGTAACCCTTGTGGCGTCTACCCAGACTTATCTTCCTTTACCGGAAGTGGCGTCTACCCAGACTTATCTTCCTTCATTGGAAGTGGCGTCTACCCAGACTTATCTTCCTTAACCGGAAGTGGCGTCTACCCAGACTTATCTTCCTTCATTGGAAGTGGCGTCTACCCAGACTTATCTTCCTTCACTGGAAGTGGCGTCTACCATGACTTATCTTCCTTCACTGGAAGTGGCGTCATCCAAACCTTCGTAGCCTGTATCAAACGATCCGCCCCGTAAGATTCACATCATCTGCCCATGTCTATTTTTATCTTTTAGTTCAGATACACTATAAGTATTGGTTTTTGTTTTGAATAAAAAAAACTTTTGGCATTTTCATAAAATTGGGTGAGAGTTTCTCTCTAGGTTCCTGGTTGAACCAATTATCAGACTTATCAAGGTAATCCTTGTGGCGTCTATCCTGACTTATCTTCCTTCACTGGAAGTGGCGTCATCCAAATATCCGTAGCCTGTATCAAGCGATCCGCCCCGTAAGGTTCACATCATCTGGTATCAGAGCTTTGGCTCTTGATACAGGTTCTATCTTATCCTATTATTTTTCTTTGTAATTTGTCCTGGTTCGTGTTTTTTCCTTGTTCTGTTATTTGTTTTTCTTGTTTGCGTTTTGTTGCGTTCTTGTTTGTGTCTTTGTTTTGTTCTTGTTCTTGTCACGTTTGTGTTCTTGTCGTTGTTCTTGTTTCTTGTGTCTTTCACACTGTGTCAAAAAAAAAATTGCATAAAAAATTTGAAAAAAAAAAGTGGGTGTTTGATCTTTGAACACGAAATTGAGGCATTTAGAGGTGTTTTTTTTGAAAGAAAATCGTGGAACAAATCCCCTTATCTAGATTCTCCTCTGAATTCTGAGCGTTTTGATATATAGTGGGCCTCAAACAGACAACCGTAGCAAAAGTTATGAGCATTTGAAGTTTACTTGTCATATCTGTTATCTTATTTGTTATCCTATCTGTTATCTTATTTGTTATCATATCTGTTATCCAAATTAAATCTAATTTTTTATCCAAATCAAATCAAATCAAAAAATTTTATCCAAATCAGATTTGTTATCCAAATCTAATCTGTTATCCAAATCAAATCCAATCTGCTATCCAAATCAAGTCCAAGTTGTTATCCCAAATCAAATCTGTTACTCTGATAATTCTATTGTCTTTCCTTTTATTTTATATTACCTTGTGTGTCTAATTCGGTCTATCCAGGAACTTAAGAGGGAGTGAGTGGTAAAAGGCAAGAGTGAAAACATCACACAAAAGCCTATATTGAGAGCATCAAACACGAGTGAACTACCATTAAAGAGAGAAACACGTGAGTAGAGTGTGGTGAGGTCCTGAATTTTTTTTTTAATTTACTGCAAAATTCTTTGTTCCTTAATCATGGCAAGAGCTGGTGACAATGGTGGTGTATATCATCAATTGGATGAATCTCAACGCTTATTTCTGGACGCGTGGACTACACAAATGCAACGTTTGTTGACCAAATCTTCCTTGTTTACTCTTAAACCTCTATCCCCTAGAAAAGTGTGTGATGACCAAATCAGAATGAGAGAAAAGAGAGAACAAGAGAAAGAAAATAGTGAGGCTCCACAAAGGAATATGAAAAAGAAGAGTGATACACCCGAGGAAAAGAGTGATACACAAAAGAGAGAGAGTGATAATTATAATCAGTTAACTATTTATGTTTCTCCTAGTGTTCAACCCTTATTGTAGGAATTTAAAGATGTCTTTTCCAAGGAGATTCCTCATGGACTGCCACCTTCAAGAAGCATAGAACATCAAGTTGATCTCCTTCTAGAAGCTTCATTGCCTAACAAGCCAACTTACAACAGCAAGCCCCAAGAGACTCAGCATAAGGATGCACAGACCAAAGTTGTGTATGTAAAAAAATTGTATGACCAAGTGAAGGTGCAAATTGCAAAGAAGAATGAAAGCTATGCCAAGCAAGCCCAAAAGAAAAGGAAGGAAGTGGTACTTGAACCCGGTGATGATCTTGGACATTTGAGGACAAATGTTTTCCAAGAAGGAGGGAATGATGAGAATCATGAAACAGGTCAAATACAGTCTAAAGGCCCAAGTGGAGAAGGACGAAGGCCCAAGTAGAGAAGGACAAAGCCCCCGAGTAGAGAAGGATGAAGGCCCAAGTGGAGAAGGATGAAGGCCCAGAGGCAGAGACACTATCAAGACTATTAATTGATGCTGAAGGCCAAGATTAATTTGAAGGCCCATAATAAATATGTTCTATTTAGTTATAATTTTTATTTATTGTAATTTTGGCCCAAACTGTTTAGAAGGCCCATGTCTATTTTTATCTTTTTGTTTAGCTACACTATAAGTATGGGTTTTTGTTTTGAGGAAAAAAAAACTTTTGGCATTTTGATAAAATTTGGTGAGAGTTTCTCTCCGGGTTCCTTGTTGAACCAATTATCAGACTTATCAAGGTAACCCTTGTGGCGTCTACCCAGACTTATCTTCCTTTACCGGAAGTGGCGTCTACCCAGACTTATCTTCCTTCATTGGAAGTGGCGTCTACCCAGACTTATCTTCCTTAACCGGAAGTGGCGTCTACCCAGACTTATCTTCCTTAACCGGAAGTGGCGTCTACCCAGACTTATCTTCCTTCATTGGAAGTGGCGTCTACCCTGACTTATCTTCCTTCACGGGAAGTGGCGTCATCCAAATCTCTGTAACCTGTATCAAACGATCCGCTCCTACTCAGGTTCAGATCAGTTACTTCATTTTTTATGACAAGTTGAACTTGAACATGTGAATGGACATGCATAATTAAGTTTGTATATATCGTATCGATCACTAGATTTAAAATGCCATGTTCGATTTGGTTGAGATCTTGAGTACAACAACGAGGTACACTTGCTGAAAGACCTTGGGCAACCCAATTCAGGTTTATTACTGTCAGAGGCGGCTCTTGTGCAGAAAATTACCATAAGAATTTTGGAATTCACGGTAGTCTCATTAGGCATGGCCTAAAGAGGGTATCGTATCAGCATTGGGACTCTCTCTCATGTTCTGCTAAAAGAAACCTATACAAACTTCTCCAGGTGTTTCCTGCCACCACCTAAATTTTTTTCTTTCCTCGCATAAACCAATATCTACTCTCCAACACACGCAACCTCAAAGGACAAATCTTACAGTTTCTGCGCCACTCTTTACTGCTATCCGTCTGAAATGTTCAGCTAATATTAAAATAGCATGAAAAACTATCAACATGGATCAATTTTGTTAAAGCTAAACTATTGATTTCAATTTAATTTGAAGGTTTTTTTAGTGGGACATAGACTATGAATATTTTTTAACTTACTCGATTAAACATTAATCTTACTTATACAGATAAAATTAAATATAGATTGATGTAAATACAATCAGATTTTACATTATTACGTTAATCTTTTAGATTAATTTAATATGAATGTTGAATATGTAACATTGTAACTAAATTATAAATTTAGATAGAAATTTTTGGGATGTTTAATTTATATTCAACATTAGGATTATTTTCTTGAAAGACACTTCT
This sequence comes from Glycine max, assembly GCF_000004515.6. Classification (NCBI taxonomy): domain Eukaryota; kingdom Viridiplantae; phylum Streptophyta; class Magnoliopsida; order Fabales; family Fabaceae; genus Glycine; species Glycine max. The sequence goes on from NC_038246.2 coordinate 38,773,849, forward strand.
AATGTTAGGCAAAAATGTATCATATTTCAAATAAAAGTTTAATTTTTACGTCAAAATGATATGACTGCATCTATAATCTGTAATAATTTATAATAGTAATAATAATAAAATGATCCCCAACTACCGTGTTCAGATTGCACCTTTAGCACCACTCCTGTTCCTGCCAATTGCATTCCCCGCAGATCGTCAATCCTTTGTTTTGCTTTCTGACATGCCATGTAAAATTAGAGTACAGCTTCCGTGTATCCTTACCTTTCATTTCTACAAAAGGGAAGAAAACTAGAGAGTAAAAAAAATTAAATCAAAGAAAATTTGGGAATAAAAACTTATATTTTAATTTTTAAATAATTTTTTTTATTTTTTCAACCAAATAAAAAATAAAGTATATATTTGTTTCTAAATTTTTTTCTTTCACGAATGTGTCACTTGATTTTTGCTGATAAAAATAATACAAAGAGTGGGACTTCATTCCGTTTCTCATCCATCTGGAAAGTAACTTAGTTACACTATCAAGTTTATAAATTAGAAATCAATGAAAAAGAATTAAAAAATGAAAAAGAGTGAAAATTGAGATTATTTTGTTGAGAATAAAGACATTTGAAAAAAGATAAATATTTAAATTGAAGTAGTAATATATTATTCATTCTAATAATATCCAATTTGATTATTTTAAATAAAGTCTCGAGTTCAAATTTTTGAATGGAGAAAATATAATTAGAAGGAGAGAATTTCATTAAATGGAGTCAATCAAGTTTTTTGATATAAATTAATCATCGATAAAGTTAATAGATACTTTGTACCAATAATATAATAACAAAAAATATTTAAATTATAATATTAGGTAAGTAATAAAATAAAATAAAACTAAATTTGTTTATTTTGAAATGTCAATTTTACCCACCATATATAGAAAAAAAAAATGGTCAATTATATTAGGGGAGAGAGCATGCAGGTGAGGGGAGGAAGCAGAGACTCACGGGTAAGGTTGCAGCGAAATAAAATAACCAAGGACACTAATGACAAACCATAAAGGAATGGATACCATATACCATGATATAATAAGGAGAGAAAAACATAAAGGGAGGATATAAGAAAGTATCATTAGCGCATAAATAAGTTGGAGTGAGGTTAGTGGGACCTAAGTTGAGTTGAAGGTGCGCAAATTCCCCTCAGAAAATTATAAGCATGCATTTAATTTTTTTGTATTTTGCTACTTTATTTTTATATATTTGAACATATTAATTCTTAATTTCTCAGTACATTGTCAAATTGTTTTTTATTGGTTAGTTTCTACTATTTTACATCCTGTTTCATTTTCAATTCTTTGAATACTTTATACTTGATTCAGACATTTCATTCCATGATAATGATATATATTTTTAATATAGAAAGAATTCCTTCACTAAGCAGGGTCCTGATTCTGAATCCACTAACTAGTTGCTTTAAATTCAAACTATAGCTAAGTATATAGTTATATTAATCCGTAACGAAAGATGATGAGTATTTGTAATGTCAGGGTGAAGAACCTAGCACCATGCGCACAAGCTATGTCAGGTGGGGGCCTAATTGTCTGTTTTGGCGGCGTAAGGTGTCCAACAAAACTGAGATATAGATAAGTAATTTATATAAGCATCACAACACAGGGTTGATCAACCGGTAAGAATAAGATTCAGTGGGCCATGCATGTCAAATTCAGGGTCAAATCTAGAATACCAGCATGATTTTTTTTCTAATTTGTTTTAACTCAGAACAGAACGTGCACCACTGTCCAAAAACAGGTTATTAATGATATTGGCGTAAGAATATATGTTATACGCACTCACGAAATCTTGGTAGAAGAGCCGTAATCTCAGACACTGATGATGAGTTGTGTTGATTGCTTGTTTAGGTGATCATATATCATATTTTGGTCATAGGTCATTACTCATTAAAGAATATGTCCACTTGAAGACTCAATGTCTTAAACTCACCCAGCAACTCTCTCTTGAGGAGCAGAGTGTATAAATGCACCAGCATATCCCTCGGCCACTCTCAACTGTCAGCACAGCAATGCATGCATGGTTCACTATATTTTTTATTGGTGGTTAACTCCTGTTGGAGAAGCAGGGCACGTGCAACTCACTTCTAGTTAATCTGATTTTGCACGTGCTCCCCTTCTCCAACACGATTTTCCTACCTCATTCCACTTTTGTTTGGATTTTCCTGGAATGCTGCCCTTCCTAGCTAGGTTGTTCGCTGTTGTCGAACCAAGGTTAGCTTATTTATCTGTCTTGCTCCACTGGTGACCAGTGCGTGTCTTCATGTAGAAAGTTGAGAGTTGCATTGCATGCATTCGATTTACACTTTATATAGGTTGAAATTGAATATGTTTCACTTTTTTTTTGTTCTTCTTCTTTTGTTGGCCATGGCATTCTCTCCAGACCAACACACTAAATTCCTCGAGATGCAGAATTTTGTTTAAAAGAGTGGCCTCTTCTTCACAATGACATGAAAATGGAATTCCTGAGCACAACAATATTACACTATGTTGGTAAACATATATATATATGCTTCACTTTCAGAAACTGAGATTTGCATGTGAATGTGATTCTACTGTGCAGGGTCACGTGGAATGTACTGGCCAACTCCAGATTAGAAACAGAAGGAAGGAAGAGGATTCAAATGCAAGCTTCTCAAGTTAACTGCAGCTAAGGATGATATGCGCAGAGCATATTTCCGTTTCTTGGGCTTCGCCCTCGTCTCCGTTACAACTAGGACAAAGTCAATAAGCTATAAGTATATGTAACTTTTTTCATAGTTCAGTAACAAGTATCATACATATTTGTAGTAGTGTTTGGGCTAGGAAATCATCAAATTGTAATGGTGGATAACATATTAACATCGACAATTTATTTATCTTTGAACATAATAAGACTTTTTTTTTTCTGATCATTATCCAGTGTGTAAAATTCTTATATTGCTTCAGCCTACAATAACAAGCGCACCAGTGTCACTGCAAATTAGAAGTCCTCACGAGTAAAAATATCCATGTTTAAATTAATGTTGCCGGATTCTCCTTTTACAGAAACTAGTATAATCATTTGGACTTTCTATTATCAGCACTAAGTGTTTGTTTGGAAACAATTATTTAACGTCGACCTCAGACTTTCTCTCCATGTGAGACCTCAAACACGAAGTTATAATTAAGGGACGTGAGCAGCAGCAGAGTTAAAACTCAAAACAAAACTAAAGTTAGCGCCATTAACAAATGTTTTCGTGCAAATCCCTATATAAATAGCTATTTAGCACTACCCTCTACCATATTTTGCTTTCAAACTTCCACCTTTTCAGTGAGAGAACATATTATTTTCCATAACTTTCCTTCTGTTAAGAGTGCTAATACCAAAAGACAAAAATATGATAATTGTCATTTTAGTTTTTCATTTTTTGGAGGTGGAAGTGAATGGTATGTCCGAAATGGATCAATGAAGAATTCAAGGTAGACTGATAACGTATCCTGGCTTAACAATGTGCTTCTTAGAAGTGTTGGATGGTTTGGTACTGTAGATTGGCTAAGATGCCATGAAAAATACTAGTAGATTATATTACTTGTATAAGATATTTTGACGCTCAAATTACTTAAAAATCTTATTAGAGTGACGATAATGTTGATGGTATATATAGACATAAGAACTTGACTAGACTCCCTATATCTGATACAGACCCAGAGCCTCTCATAACCAATTATATCATATTTTTGTATAGTTACAAATAACTTTTACTCTTGACCAAAGAGAGATTCATATATGCTAAATTTTTCTGTTACGAGTGTTAATTTCAATAATGTTGGGCAAACTTCACATTTAGGTCCGGAAGAGTATTATACGGATTGGGTTTAATTAACTTCAGTCCAGCACATTAAAGTGTTTGACCGATAAAGAATGTGACGAACAATAGGATGTAATCTAGTGGTAGTTGGAATTGGAAATTTGGAATTGTGTTAATGGTAAGAGATGAGGTGAGGATAAAGGAGGATGACAGTCCAAAAGAAAAGGTCCAGGAAAAAGCACTGGATCTGGGAGTTCGCTTTAGGAAGGGGGGGACTCTGCTTTGTTATCGTTGGCTCAATTTAGTTTCACATAAAAGGGAAAGAAAGTTCCATTCATTATACAAAAATTAAACCTATTCCACAAAACCACTGTGATGTCATAAAAAATTAGTTGATTATTTCTTGTCTTAGAAACTGATACAAACACATAATACTTTGTTTATATTGAATAAATAGTCATGCGACTATCCATTAGATTGTAATTAATTATTATAATTTTAAAAAAATTATAATGATTACCACAAAATTTTAGAAGAGTTATACCAAACACGTTCTGTTATGTAATTTTTAAGCTATCAACAAAAAAAAATTATTGTAAAATGATAAAAAAAAAATCATTGTTTCTATTTAATCAAATACTATTTATTTAATTATTTTTTTATAAATTTTTCATAATAAAATATGAATATCTATTAATATATGCAATAACATTAAATTTCAAATTATAATTAAAGTTTGTTGATTTTTAAATTAATTTTTTTAAAATCATATATAATTATTTTTTATTGACTAGTCATTTTAAAAATCATAATCTTAAAAAAAATCATTCCAAAGGAGGTGAGTGTTTTTTATAAATTAAAAATATCATTACAATTATAATTTTCTCTAAAAATTATTCATAGATCTAATTTAACTATGATGTCTTACAATAAACATTTTTTACTTCAACCTTTCATCAAGCATGGGAGTAAAAAAAATTATTTGCAAGTTTATAAAACAAGTTTATTTTTAGACTCAATTTAATGTACCAGTTTTTATCATTAATTTAAAGTTAATAAAGAAAATACAAAAATAATTATTTATTATATTTTTTCTTATTTAATTTTTTTTAATTCACCTTAATTCCATGATCTGAATTTTAGTTAACAATCAAATTAAAATTTTAAATTTACTTATTTGAGATGAGTTAAGTTAAAAATTATTAAATTACTAATTTGATCCTTTTGTCATAATCATTATAAATTTTTTAAAATTATAATAATTAGTTAGAATCTATTATTAACATCCGAATATATTTATCGTACTTTTTGCATTTTCAGGAACTATATTTTGTATTTTCATCTTTCAATGACACATGTGTGAGGAAAATGAAAAATCAAAAAAATATTATATAAACAGATGAATATATTTGACACTTTTAAAGACTAAATTTTATATTTTTATTTATTAATAAAATACACATTTAAAAATAAAAGTGACTATTTACCCGAAATTGAAATGTGAAAAAACAAGAAAAAGAACGCAAGTCATCGCTACCAATGCAGAAGAACCTTAAAACATAAGCAAATGGAATAATGAATATAGGGTCAATTTAACACGCAATGCACAAATGTCCAAGTTATTGCAAGTAACTGTGGAGTGGACTATGATTATGTCATATAGTTGGAGCCGGCCGCCCGGAGAATACGAATGGCAAAATACTGGAGAAAAATTGCAGGAAAATGACGTAACTAACAAAATGAACAGTGAATTGCTGATTACTGATGCGAAAAGAAATAGTGAAGCACAAAATTGACGTTAACTGTTTAAAAAAATAATGAGTCTCTGTTTTTTTTTTTAATGCATGTTTGAAATAAAACTTACAAACTTAAGTTTGAAAGAATTTTATTTTGTAAATTAAGGAAAACTGAATTTTAAAATAACATTGAGACAAAACATAATTTATTTTCAGATCCAACAGAAAATTAAACAAGAACCATTTTCATTTTACTTTTTGAATGTGCTTTGAAAGCTAAACATAAGCTAAATAGGTGAAAAGAAGAGAAAAATATATGAAATTAACTAGTACTATTATTTTGTACAAATTCCTATTTGACCAAGCAGGAAAGCACAACCATACACAGTCTTACCGAAAGTAAAAATGAAATCTAATCAAATTTCTGCATCTAGCATCCGTATAATGTTAACTATTGTTTTTAGGATGTATCTTTGCTCGAAATAAAAGGAATAAAGTAATAGAGAGAAAATTGAAAAAAAAGAAAAATAATGGATGATGTAAAAGAAAAGTAAGGTGTAAAACCACAGAATAAATTAAAAAAAAAAAAAGTAGATGTAAAAGAATATAAAAAGGTTACTATCAATAAAACATTCGAGCCATGCTATTTTGTACACGAAAAACTATTTTAACCAATCTAAGACGCATTACCATACATAGTAAGAGCAAGAGGTTGAAAATTTATTTCTAATAAAACTTTTCCAACTACAATTCGTGCAATTCGCTATCTGATTGTACAATTTACCTTTTCCTTTTCTATGTGCTGGCTGGTTTAGAGTTATACCTCATTATGCTAATTATGAGGTTGGTTCAGCTAGAGTTGGTGTTTTGGTATTATTCAAATGCGTTCCGTGCAGCTTATGTGGAGAACTGGTCTGGCAATATTAAATTTATAAGCTTATGAGCAATCATGAAGTTTTGGGTTGACATTAATGTCAGACTATTGGACTCTGGTAGAAGATGATACGTTTATTAGAAGCCAATTTATTAGAGAATTTGGTGTGCTTCCCGAAAAGTTGGTATGTTTCATTTGAAGCGAATTTATTAGAGAAATTATACAAGTTCAGGTAAATTCATTTTAATATTACTGAGCATTTCTGATACTTCTATAGAACTGCTCAAGTAATCTATATTTTATGTTAAGAACATAATACTTAAAAATGAAATCAATTATTTACTCTTTCTTTCTTCTTCTTTTTTTTGCATTTTAATCCTTAGATAAATAGTTAATCCTACACAAGAACCTAGCTAGCTCACCAACATACTTCTTCACCAATTCGCACATATCCAATGACCAGGTTGAAGATGAACACTCATTATAGTTTGAGTGAGCAACAATGCTGTTATAATGTCCCTCAGCTAGAAAAGTGTTGATCTTAATTCTTATTTGGATCAATTCAGCGACCTCAACATCTTCCAAATTAATTTAAAGGTTCATCAAAATCTCACGATCACGGGTTATTCAAACCTTAAAATCACGTAATACGGTAATACCAGCAAAATAGGAAATTAAAAGGTAGATCTTCACTACCCACTATTTCCGGTTCATATTTCAACACCGAACAATTCTTTCTATCATTTGCTTAGGCTCTCTATCTCCAAGCAATTGCTGTACGTGCCTTGTGGAATAAATTAAGAAACTAAAATATAAATATATGTTCAGAGAATTAACATACAAAAAGAGCATCAATAATGCACCGTAACATTAAAGGTGCACTTTGCACCGAAGAGTTATTTAGTGAATTATGTGAAACTAAAATGATTCTTTCTTTTCTGAACATGGAATATTACTCTGTACTATCGATGCACAACATTGCAAACAAATCTGTACAATATAAATAACTTAAATATAGCATATGAAGCTTACTATCTATTATAAATTGTATTTCATAATACTCTAATGCCCTGTTTGATGGGAAAAATAAATAAAGCGTAGGTGAAAATAATAATCATGAGTGAAAATTGGTGGTGAGAAATAAATAGAAATGAAAGATGTTTGGATGAAAAGAAATAGAGAGATGAGTGAAAATAAATAAGAAACAAAAGCAAGTCTCAATTTTTAAAATTATATCTTCTCTAAATCTAACTTACCAAACCAAGTTACTTGTTTCCATCTCACTCATTCCCCCAATTTCTTTTTAACCAAAACAGATCGTAGCATAACCTAATAATTCTTTATCAGCCCATCATAAATCCAATCAAATAACATAATTTATTCAAATAGTATTGCTTCTACATCCGGACTGAAACAGATGTCCGGCACAACATGTCTATTCCTAAACAAAATCATGGATCATAATAGTTTTAATATAGCCTTAAAGGATTAAGGAGTACTCTCTAATCCTTTGAGACACAACATGTCTATTCCTAAACAAAATCATAGGATCATGATAGTTTTAATATAGCCTGAAAGGATTAGATAGTAAACTCTCCAAGTAAGCGATGTCAAATTATCCATTCAAGTAGTACAGTTCTTACACAACTGCATCCCAGACTACAAATTTACGGTCTCCTGCTGTTAAAAGGATTGAAGTTTCGTTTCCACGCATCAGAATAAGATTTTTAATATAACCCTTCCCATACATCCTGGTATGATTGACTACACAGTTGAACTGTTGAAAATTTGTTTCGCAAGAATAGCAGGAATGCAACAAGTGACATTAGCCATTATAACTAGAAACTATACACAAGTTTTATACATCAGAAACTCTCGTCCCCCCTCCCCTTCCCCTCTCTACTTCTAGCACAATGCACAGAATTCCAAAATGCCTCCTTGTAGCAATTAAACTGATCATTTAATCAACATACTTCAAGAGCCAGACAACATAGAAACAAATACCGCAGGTAGGGATTTGAGATATGATCTAAGAATTCGTTTAGTAAAGCAATCGAACTGTATCAAACGCAAAAGTTAACCATGTAATAAATGAACTCTATTCTGAATTCAATGGAAAATGGCACCACAACTCATAAATAAGCAAAACTGTTAAATTGCAACTAATGTAAACAAAGCAACATAGCTCAATCCAAAAGAGAAGCTAACACTGGGAAAATGGGTAAACAAGGTTCTCTCAAAATGGGTAAATTAATCTTCTTCCTCTCCTTCATTCTCAGCAATGTTGAAGTACCTCAATTCATAAATGCTTCTATCTTTGTTAGAAGCAATCACTCTGAGCCAGTCCCGCACATTGTGCTTCTTCAGGTACTTCTTAGTCAAGTACTTGAGGTACCTGGAATCAGATGAGACGTTCAAAATACATCAAATCAAAATAAATTTTCTCCAAAACACTGCATCCTGAATTTGACAATAGGTTAGGGAAAATTACAATTAGTGCATTCAAAATTACAATTCAGACCGCAATAAGCCAATAATTCTGTTAATAAAAAAACTCATCCAGAAAAATGACCTTAATTAATTAAAAAAAGAGAGAATTTAATTACCGTTTGGAGAAGTTGCTGTCGGAAGTAACAATGATTTTGGTCTTCTCACGTACGACGGTGATGGAGTCGCCGAGAGCACCGGCCTTGCCACCAACCTTAATCCTCTCTTGAAGGAACTTCTCGAGAGACGCAATGTCCATGATCTTGTCCTCCACCGGCTTCGCGCAATCAATGGTGAATGTCGCACCCTTCTTCTTGCCCTTCGCAGCAGTTGCACTTCCTCGACTCATTTTTTTTTCTCACTTTCTATTGCGAATCTCTGATCCAAAAACGCAAACACACAAATTAAGATCCGTTTTCAGTTTCTACGGTTCCTAGAAAACTTACAAAGCTAACTGAAATTCAACGGTGATTCTAATTCTTTGCGTGTGTATTAAGCAAAGGTCAAAGCGGAGAACAGGGAAAGAGAGGAATACCTTGACCTGCGCCGAAAGAGCACGGCAGAGTGTGAAGAAACGAGGGGCGGTGAAGTGCGGTGTGGTAGGAAATTAGGGTTTGGATTTGGCTCTCATTTTATACGCTAACATAATGGCAAGTTTGTAGAGAAAAATAGGTTATTGTTGTAAAATAATACATGGGAAGGGAAAATTAGTTTTATAAAATATTAAACGTTTAAATGTAATTTTTGTTTTTTCATTTTTAAAAACATGTTATTTTAAATTTATTTTTTAACTAAGACATTTTATCTTTTATTTTTTAAAAAAATTGTAATTATAATTTCTTTTATTTTTTATTTGAGACATTTTGTTTTTTACTTTTAAAAAAAGTTTTGATTTTAATCTTTTTAGTCAATTTCAAATTTGTTGTTTGTGTACTTTTTAATTCTTTTTTAATAAATTAAGTTTGCTAATAATTAAATAATTTAAAAAAACATTTATAATGTCTATAAATAAACAGTTATTGATCAATGATTATAGAGTACATAGGTCAACATTTGAAATTGACTACTCCGACTAAAATTATATATTTTTAAAATGAAATGTTTCAATTAAAAAATGAAGATTTCGTAAAAATTTTAAAAATGAAAATAAAATATCCCTAATTAAAAAAATAGAAGACTAAAAGCACATATTTAAGAAAATAGAAAAATAAAAATTATATTTTAGTCAATATCAAATCATTGTAAAATTCCAAATCAATCATCCATCAATCAAGGTTAAATATGTTATTTATCCTCTAAATTATTATTTAATTTCAATTTGATCCTCTATTTTTTTGGTTTAATTTAGTCCACTAATTTATATAACCAATTCAATTTGGTGTTTTAGTTACTTTATTTAATTTGGTCCTCTAATTTTTAAAATTAATTTATTTTTTTGGAAAAATATTTATTTTGTGACCGTTTAAAATCACACTGTGGTTATTTTGAACCATCACAAAGTATGATTTTTTACCATTTAGACTGTAGGACCAAATTGAATCGATTTTAAAAAAAAACAACCAAATTGGATCTAAAAAGCACTCGATAACTAAATTGAATCTAAAAAATAAATTAAAGGACTAAAAAACTAATTTAACCATAAATCAATATCAATCTATCTATATTTATATATTATATCTATATATTATATAAAACAAAGGTTGCATGTTTGAACATGTGACAAACAATGATGAAATTAGATATCGCATAATTAATTTATCTTTTTCGTTAAAACAAATAAAATAAAATTCAATCAAAATATGAGAAAAAAGGAAAGAATTAATTTATGTAAAACATTGTATTTGTTTTAA